>NW_026513122.1:0-22500 GCF_027579735.1 Bombina bombina
AAGTTCTGTTTTTGATGGCTATTTCCTCGGCTCGAAGAGTCTCTGAGTTATCTGCCTTACATTGTGATTCTCCTTATCTGATTTTTCATTCAGACAAGGTAGTCCTGCGTACTAAACCTGGGTTCTTACCTAAGGTAGTTACTAACAGGAATATCAATCAAGAGATTGTTGTTCCATCTGTGTCCTAACCCTTCTTCAAAGAAGGAACGACTTTTGCATAATCTGGAAGTAGTCCGTGCCCTGAAATTCTATTTGCAGGCAACTAAGGATTTTCGTCAAACTTCTTCCCTGTTTGTCGTTTACTCTGGACAGAGGAGAGGTCAAAAGGCTTCGGCTACCTCTCTTTCTTTTTGGCTTCGTAGTATAATACGCTTAGCCTATGAGACTGCTGGACAGCAGCCTCCTGAAAGGATTACAGCTCATTCTACTAGAGCTGTGGCTTCCACCTGGGCCTTTAAAAATGAGGCCTCTGTTGAACAGATTTGCAAGGCTGCGACTTGGTCTTCGCTTCACACTTTTTCAAAATTTTACAAATTTGACACTTTTGCTTCGTCGGAGGCTATTTTTGGGAGAAAGGTACTTCAGGAAGTGGTTCCTTCTGTTTAATGTTCCTGACTTGTCCCTCCCTTCATCCGTGTACTTTAGCTTTGGTATTGGTATTCCATAAGTAATGGATGACCCGTGGACTGACTACACTTAACAGGAGAAAACATAATTTATGCTTACCTGATAAATTCCTTTCTCCTGTAGTGTAGTCAGTCCACGGCCCGCCCTGTTTTTACGGCAGGTCTAAATTTTAATTAAACTCCAGTCACCACTGTACCCTATGGTTCCTCCTTTCTCGTCTGCTTTGGTCGAATGACTGAGTTTGATATGTGAGGGGAGGAGCTATATAGCAGCTCTGCTGGGTAATTCTCTTGCAGTTTCCTGTTAGGAAGAGATATATTCCATAAGTAATGGATGACCCATGGACTGACTACACTACAGGAGAAAGGAATTTATCAGGTAAGCATAAATTATGTTTTTGAATGAAACGCTTGATTGTTCGATGATCACGCTTCAGAAGCTTTGCAATTTTAAGAGTGCTGCATCCCTCTGCAAGATATCTCACTATTTTTGACTTTTCTGAGCCTGTCAAGTCCTTCTTTTGACCCATTTTGCCAAAGGAAAGGAAGTTGCCTAATAATTATGCACACCTGATATAGGGTGTTGATGTCATTAGACCACACCCCTTCTCATTACAGAGATGCACATCACCTAATATGCTTAATTGGTAGTAGGCTTTCGAGCCTATACAGCTTGGAGTAAGACAACATGCATAAAGAGGATGATGTGGTCAAAATACTAATTTGCCTAATAATTCTGCACTCCCTGTAAATAGAATAGTATGGCAAAACATTATTGAGTTTATATGGGACTTTTAAACTAATATCCACGTTATCACATAAGACCTGGTATAAGAAGGGAGATGTTAGTCAGGGAATAGCCTCCATGGGACTATACTTTAGATAGCATTGAGCCATAGTAGATGAGACCATTGCTTATGGTTACGTTTCTATTGCTACAAAATACATAGAGCAATAGCATGTTATATCATTAATTTGTATACTATAATAGTGTATATAAGGTTCCCTACATTAGACCTTAAAATGGTTCATTTTAAATAGTCCGGTAAACATATACTTAGGCTATTAAAACTGATATTTTTCCCTTAAGCTAACCTAGGGTGGGGTCAGTCGTGTGGCTTTAAAGCTTAATTGTGCATTAGGTGTTTTGTATATAAAATATAATGGAGTTTACCGGGGGGGGGGGGGGGCAAACTACAAAAGACATGAAAACATAAGACTTATCATTTACCCTCTGTGTAGAATCTGGTCTAGGGGGCATAAATATAAAGATGAAGCACTATAGGGGAATTTCCCTACATGTACAGTGTAGGTAGTGTTATAAGGAAACACACACTTGCAGTCCTGTAATAAGATAAAATATATAACTGTAAATAAAAATATGGTGGACTAAGGTGTTTTACTATTACACATCTATGGGATCTATATGGGCATTTTGTTTAACTTGCAAAACAGGACTAAGAGCAAAAGTCAGATTTGTATAACAGCTAACCTGCATATTAAGTAATTGTAAGGAGAGTACCTCTGTAAAAACTTAAAATGGAGATAGCAAAGGTGGGTTGATTAGTAACAAAACAACTGATTGTCAGAACATATTTTCATCAGAACATATGTGAGCAGACGGTGCCAAATAAAATCTCAAACATACAGTTGTCATACTACTGGCCTCTCATGTTAGTGATGAACAGATTATCTTTAGAGGTAGTTAAGAGACAAAATAAACACATATTAGCTCTCTTTCCCTACATTAAGTGCAGTAAAGATAGCGAAAGACAATCCCAAAGTGAAAAATGCAATTAACTAGAAATAAAATAAAACAGTGTGTTCAGTCTAGTCCCAGTATCTTAGTTCAAGTAATCGTAAGATGGGGTAGAGTTAACCCACTCCTGCCTTATAGAGCTTAAGTCTCAAAAGGGTGGTACACTTTGATGGCTGCAAAGCTGGGAAATCTCCCTCAAGTAATCGCCAAGGGCTAACTGGGCCGTGTGATGCCTTTAATGTACTCAATATATTTCTGAGCAGAGGAATAGGATGCGTCTGAGCAAGCGGCAGTATCATCTCATCTACACCAACCACCTTCGGCAATGTCTGCGTCTCTGAAAACACCACCTCGCTGAGCAGAGTGATGAGTCTTTTGGCTGAGTCAGATCTAGTAACCAGAGTTGGAGCATTGGGCTGCGTAGCTGGTAACAGGATATTTACCCCAGCACGAGAGGTAGTTGCGCTCCATTTATACTGATGCTGCAGGCTTAGGAGTCCCTGTGGTCTTGCAGGTTCTGTGGGTTCCGCCTCATGCTGTTGGGATCTGTTCGAGTTGCGGTCTCTGTGGGCTGCTCCTATGGTAGGTGGGGTGATAGCTGTCTCGGTGGTCCGCACAGACTCATGTAGGTTCTCACCGAGTGGTAATTGTTGGTCAGCCGGATCGTGCAGAGCTGACTTCAGGAGAGCCGAAAGATCATTAAAGTTTTCCTCCATCTACTGCGCAAGATTTTCTAACAAGGACTGCACCATGTCATGGAAGTCCTCAGTGGGTGCCAGTGCCATTTTTATAAGTGCGGCCACTTTATGGAGAAAACTAATGTGGAGATAGTCAAACCGCCAGGTTGTTACTGAGCCTTGTAGAAATTACGGCTGAATTCTGTGTCCTCGTGGCAGCTTCGGTGTATGTAGTTTGAGGTATAATTCCTTCCTCCAGCTGCTAATTCTGATGTATGGCTTAGTTTATGAGATGAGCTTATAAGGGTCTTTGTTAGGGGGTTTAGGATGTACACGTAATTATCAATAATCCCCCTATAATAGAATTGAGAGCCAGAGCTCTTGCAGTATGCGTCCAGTCAGCTTGGCAGTTGGCTCCCGTTTGTGTGTATATGTATGCGTGTATATATGTATATGTATGTGTATATATTATATATGTCTTGTATTTTATGGATTTAAAGGGACAGTCTACTCCAGAATTTTTATTGTTTAGATAATCCCCTTTATTACCCATTCCCCAGTTTTGCATAACCAACACTGTTATATTAATACACTTTTTACCTCTGTGATTACCTTGTATCTAACCCTCTGCAGACTGCCCCCTTAATTCAGTTATATTAATATACTTTTTACCTCTGTGATTACCCTGTATCTAAGCCTCTGCAGACTGCTCCTTATCTCAGTTATATTAATATACTTTCTCTTGTAAGGTGTATCCAGTCCACGGATTCATCCATTACTTGTGGGATATTCTCCTTCCCAACAGGAAGCTGCAAGAGGATCACCCACAGCAGAGCTGTCTATATAGCTCCTCCCCTAACTGCCACCTCCCAGTCATTCTCTTGCAGCTCTCGACAAGGGAAGCAGCTAGAGAGATGTGGTGCATTAATGTAGTTTATCTTCAATCAAAAGTTTGTTATTTTCAAATGGTACCGGAGTTGTACTATTTTAGCCTCAGGCAGAAAGTTGAAGAGTCTGCCTGTGGTCTTTGATGATCTTAGCAGGTTGTAACTAAGATCCATTGCTGTTCTCACACATAACTGAAGAGATGGGTAACTTCAGCTGGGGGAATAGCGTGCAGGGTCTCCTGCTCTGAGGTATGTGCAGTTTTAATTTTTCTAGAGAAATGATATGCTAGAAAATGCTGACAATACCGGATTTATTTAAGGTAAGCCTGATTACAGTGATTTAATAATGACTGGTATCATGCTTGCTGTAAAGGGTAATATTTTTATTATTTACTCACATTACTGAATAGATATAACGTTTGCTTGAGGTGTATAAACGTTTATTTCATATTGGTGATAAAACTTTATTCTGGGGCCCAGTTTTTTCACATGGCTGACTAGATTTTGCCTAGGGATAGTTTTTTAAGGCCCTCTCACTGTGAGTACAGGTTGGGAGGGGCCTATTTTCCATTAGTTTTTGCAGCTTGAGACATCCAGCTTCCCTGAAGGAGTCCCCTGAACATATAGGACCTCTCTAAGGGGTTTTTGTGCCTTCCAAAGTCGTTGTATGGGCAGGTAGGGCCACAGTAGAGCTGTGGCAGTTTGTTGTGACTGTTTAAAAACGTTTAGATCGTTTTTGTGATCCGGTTTTGAAACTAAGGGGTTAATCATCCATTTGCAAGTAGGTGCAATGATCTCTCAGCCTATTATACACACTGTAAAAATTTCGTAAGATTTACTGCTTTTTTCACTGTTTTGCAGTTTCTGTGATTGTTTTTTTCTCTTAAAGGCACAGTACCATTTTTATTTTTTGCTTGTTCACAGTTATTAAAGTGTTTTCCAAGCTTGCTGGTCTCATTACTAGTCTGTTTAAACATGTCTGACATAGAGTAAACTCATTGTTCATTATGTTTAGAAGCCATTGTTGAACCCCCTCTTAGAATGTGTACCAAATGCACCGATTTTACTATAGATTACAAAGACCATATTCTGGCTTTAAAAAAATTATCACCAGAAGAAATTGACAAGGAGGAAGTTATGCCGTCTATCTCCCCCACGTGTAAGATCCTATAAATCCCGCTCAGGGGACGCCAAGTACATCTAGCGCGCCCATTGCGTATACCTTGCAAGACATGGTGGCAGTTATGAATCATACCCTTACAGAGGTATTATCTAAACTGCCAGGATTGCAAGGAAAGCGAGACAGCTCTGGGACTAGAATAAATACAGAGCTCTCTGACGCTTTAGTAGCTATCTCTGATACATCCTCACAATATAATGAAGCTGAAGCAGGGGAGCTTCTATCTGTGGGTGATTTTTCTGATTCAGGGAAGATACTTCAACCTGATTCTGATATGTCTACATTTAAATTTAAGCTTGAACACCTCCGCGTATTGCTCAGGGAGGTTTTAGCAACTCTGGATGACTGTGACACTATTGTAGTCCCAGAGAAATTATGTAGATTGGATAAATACTATGCAGTACCTACTTACACTGATGTTTTTCCAATCCCTAAAAGGTTTTCTGAAATTATTACTAAGGAATGGGATAGACCAGGTGTACCATTCTCTTCCCCCTCCTGTTTTTAAAAAGATGTTTCCTATAGACGCCGCTACACGGGACATATGGCAGACGGTCCATAAGGTGGAGGGAGCAGTTTCTACTCTAGCTAAGCGTACCACTATCCCTGTCGAGGACAGTTGTGCTTTTCTAGATCCAATGGATAAAAAATTAGAGGGTTACCTTAAGAAAATTTTTATTCAACAAGGTTTTATTCTCCAGCCTCTTGCATGCATTGCCCCAGTCACTGCTGCCGCGGCTTTCCGGTTCGAGTCCCTAGAGGAGGCTCTACAGGTTGAAACCCCGTTGGAAGATATTATTGACAAGCTTAGGGCCCTTAAGCTAGCCAATTCATTTGTTTCTGACGCCGTTGTTCATTTAACCAAGCTAACGGCTAAAATTCAGGTTTTGCTATTCAGGCGCGTAGGGCGCTATGGCTTAAATCCTGGTCAGCTGACGTGACTTCTAAGTCTAAACTTCTCAACATTCCCTTCAAAGGAAAGATCCTATTCGGGCCTGGACTGAAGGAGATCATTTCTGACATCACTGGAGGAAAATGTCACGCCCTTCCTCAAGACAGGTCCAACAAATTAAGGACCAAACAGTCTAGTTTTCGGCCCTTTCGAAACTTCAAGAGTGGCGCAGCTTCAACTTCCTCTAACACAAAACAAGAGGGAACTTTTGCCCAGTCTAAGCCGGTCTGGAGACCTAACCAGGCTTGGAACAAGGGGAAACAGGCCAAAAAGCCTGCTGCTGCCTCTAAGACAGCATGAAGGAGCAGCCCCCGATCCGGAAACGGATCTAGTAGGGGGCAGACTCTCTCTCTTCGCCCAGGCTTGGGCAAGAGATGTCCAGGATCCCTGGGCATCGGAAATTGTGTCCAAGGGTTATCTTCTGGAATTCAAAACCTCTCCCCCAAAAGGGAGATTTCATCTCTCACTTTTATCTGCAAACCAGATAAAGAGAGAAGCATTCTTACATTGTGTTCAAGACCTCCTATTTATGGGAGTGATCCACCCAGTTCCGCAGAAGGAACAGGGACAGGGCTTTTATTCAAATCTGTTTGTTGTTCCCAAGAAAGAGGGAACATTCAGACCAATCTTAGATCTCAAGATCTTAAACAAGTTTCTCATATTCCCATCCTTCAAGATGGAGACTATTCGAACCATCCTTCCTATGATCCAGGAGGGTCAATACAGGCTCTACCAGTTTGTGGCTCTTCCCTTCGTGTTGGCCACGGCACCAAGAATCTTTACAAAGGTTCTAGGGTCCCTTCTAGCAGTCCTAAGGCCGCAGGCTATAGCAGTAGCCCCTTACTCAGACGACATTCTGATACAGGCGTCGACTTTTCAAGTTGCCAGGTCTCACACGGACATTGTTCTGGCATTTCTGAGGTTGCATGGGTGGAAAGTGAACGAAGAAAAAAGTTCTCTATCCCCTCTCACAAGAGTTTCCTTCCTAGGAACTCTGATAGATTCTGTAGAAATGAAGATTTACCTGACAGAGGCCAGGTTGTCAAAACTTCTAAATTCCTGCCGTGTTCTTTATTCTACTTCTCACCCTTCAGTGGCTCAGTGTATGGAAGAAATCGGCTTAATGGTAGCTGCAATGGACATAGTGCCGTTTGCCCGCCTACATCTCAGACCACTGCAACTCTGCATGCTCAGTCAGTGGAATGGGGATTACACAGATTAGTCCCCTCTACTAAATCTGGATCAAGAGACCAGGGATTCTCTTCACTGGTGGTTATCACGGGTCCATCTGTCCAAGGGTATGACCTTCCGCAGGCCAGATTGGACAATAGTAACGACAGATGCCAGCCTTCTGAGCTGGGGTGCAGTCTGGAACTCCCTGAAGGCTCAGGGCTTGTGGACTCAGGAGGAGACACTCCTTCCGATAAACATTCTGGAACTAAGAGCGATATTCAATGCTCTTCAGGCTTGGCCTCAGCTAGCTGTGGTCAGGTTCATAAGATTTCAGTCGGACAACATCACGACTGTAGCTTACATCAACCATCAAGGGAGAACAAGGAGTTCCCTAGCAATGTTGGAGGTTTCAAAAATAATTCTATGGGCAGAGGTTCACTCTTGCCATCTATCAGCTATCCATATCCCAGGAGTAGAGAACTGGGAGGCGGATTTTCTAAGTCAACAGATTTTTCATCCGGGGGAGTGGGAACTCCATCCGGAGGTGTTTGCACAGTTGCTTCAACTTTGGGGCAAACCAGAACTGGATCTCATGGCGTCTCGTCAGAACGCCAAACTTCCTTGTTATGGGTTCAGGTCCAGGGATCCCAAGGCAGCGCTGATAGATGCTCTAGCAGCACCTTGGTCTTTCAACCTAGCTTATGTGTTTCCACCGTTTCCTCTGCTCCCTCGTCTGATTGCCAAGATCAAGCAGGAGAGAGCTTCAGTGATTTTGATAGCTCCTGCGTGGCCACGCAGGGCTTGGTACGCAGATCTGGTGGACATGTCATCCTTTCCACCTTGGACTCTGCCGCTGAGGCAGGACCTTCTACTTCAAGGTCCCTTCAAACATCCAAATCTAATTTCTCTGCGTCTGACTGCTTGGAGATTGAACGCTTGATTTTGTCAAAACGTGGTTTTTCCGAGTCATTGATACCTTAATTCAGGCTCGAAAGCCTGTCACCAGGAAAATCTATCATAAGATATGGTGTAAATATCTTCATTGGTGTGAATCCAAGGGTTACTCATAGAGTAAAGTCAGGATTCCCAGGATATTGTCTTTTCTCCAAGAAGGATTGGAGAAGGGATTGTCAGCTAGTTCCTTAAAGGGACAGATTTCTGCTCTGTCTATTCTTTTGCACAAGCGTCTGGCGGATGTTCCAGACGTTCAGGCGTTTTGTCAGGCTTTAGTTAGAATCAAGCCTGTGTTTAAACCTGTTGCTCCGCCATGGAGTTTAAATTTAGTTCTTAAAGTTCTTCAAGGGGTTCCGTTTGAACCTCTGCATTCCATAGATATCAAGCTTTTATCTTGGAAAGTTCTGTTCTTGGTAGCTATCTCTTCGGCTTGAAGAGTTTCAGAGTTATCTGCCTTGCAGTGTGATTCCCCTTATCTGATTTTCCATGCAGATGAGGTAGTTTTGCGTACCAAACCTGGGTTTCTTCCTAAGGTGGTATCCAATAAGAATATCAATCAAGAGATTGTTGTTCCATCACTGTGTCCTAATCCTTCTTCAAAGAAGGAACGTCTATTACACAATCTTGACGTGGTTCGTGCTTTAAAGTTTTATTTACAAGCTACTAAAGATTTTGGTCAAACATCTGCTTTGTTTGTTGTCTACTCTGGACAGAGGAAAGGCCAAAAGGCTTCAGCAACTTCTCTTTCTTTTTGGTTAAGAAGTATAATCCGCTTAGCTTATGTGACTGCTTTCCAGCAGCCTCCTGTAAGAATTACAGCTCATTCCACTAGAGCGGTGGCTTCCACATGGGCCTTTAAAAATTAGGCTTCTGTTGAACAGATTTGTAAGGCGGCGACTTGGTCTTCGCTTCATACTTTTTCTAAATTTTACAAATTTGATACTTTTGCTTCTTCGGAGGCTATTTTTGGGAGAAAGGTCTTACAGGCAGTGGTGCCTTCCGTTTAAGCGCCTGCCTTGTCCCTCCCTTCATCCGTGTCCTATAGCTTTGGTATCGGTATCCCACAAGTAATGGATGAATCCGTGGACTGGATACACCTTACAAGAGAAAACTAAATTTATGCTACGTTTATATCGTTTTTTGATCCGGTTTTGAAACTAAGGGGTTAATCATCCATTTGCAAGTGGGTGCAATGCTATTTCAGTCTATTATACACACTGTAAAAATTTCGTAAAATTTACTGCTTTTTTCACTGTTTTGCAGTTTCTGTGATTGTTTTTTTTCTCTTAAAGGCACAGTACCGTTTTTATTTTTTGCTTGTTCAGTTATTAAAGTGTTTTCCAAGCTTGCTGGTCTCATTACTAGTCTGTTTAAACATGTGTGACTTAGAGGGAACTCATTGTTCATTATGTTTAGAAGCCATTGTGGAACCCCCTCTTAGAATGTGTACCAAATGCACTGATTTTACTATAGATTACAAAGGCCATATTCTGGCTCTAAAAAATTTATCACCAGAAGAAATTGACAAGGAGGAAGTTATGCCGTCTAACTCTCCCTACGTGTCAGAACCTATAAATCCCGCTCAGGGGACGCCAAGTACATCTAGCACGCCCATTGCGTATACCTTGCAAGACATGGCGGCAGTTATGAATCATACCCTTACAGAGGTATTATCTAAACTGCCAGGATTGCAAGGAAAGCGAGACAGCTCTGGGACTAGAATAAATGCAGAGCTCTCTGATGCTTTAGTGGCTATGTATGATACACCCTCACAATGTACTGAAGCTGAAGCAGGGGAGCTTCAATCTGTGGGTGATTTTTCTGATTCAGGGAAGATACTTCAACCTGATTCTGATATGTCTACATTTAAATTTAAGCTTGAGCACCTCCGCGTATTGCTCAGGGAGGTTTTAGCAACTCTGGATGACTGTGACCCTATTGTAGTCCCAGAGAAATTATGTAGATTGGATAAATACTATGCAGTACCTACTTACACTGATGTTTTTCCAATCCCTAAAAGGTTTTCTGAAATTATTACTAAGGAATGGGATAGACCAGGTGTACCGTTCTCTCCCCCTCCTGTTTTTAAAAAGATGTTTCCTATAGACGCCGCTACACGGGACTTATGGCAGACGGTCCCTAAGGTGGAGGGAGCAGTTTCTACTCTAGCTAAGCGTACCACTATCCCTGTCGAGGACAGTTGTGCTTTTCTAGATCCAATGGATAAAAAATTAGAGGGTTACCTTAAGAAAATTTTTATTCAACAAGGTTTTATTCTCCAGCCTCTTGCATGCATTGCCTCAGTCACTGCTGCTGTGGCTTTCTGGTTTAAGTCTCTAGAGGAGGCTCTACAGGTTGAAACCCCGTTGGAAGATATTATTGACAAGCTTAAGGCTCTTAAGTCTAAACTTCTCAACATTCCCTTCAAAGGACAGACCCTATTCGGGCCTGGACTGAAGGAGATCATTTCTGACATCACTGGAGGAAAAGGTCACGCCCTTCCTCAAGATAGGTCCAGCAAATTAAGGACCAAACAGTCTAGTTTTCGGCCCTTTCGAAACTTCAAGAGTGGCGCAGCTTCAACTTCCTCTAACACAAAACAAGAGGGAACTTTTGCCCAGTCTAAGCCAGTCTGGAGACCTAACCAGGCTTGGAACAAGGGGAAACAGGCCAAAAAGCCTGCTGCTGCCTCTAAGACAGCATGAAGGAGCAGCCCCCGATCCGGAAACGGATCTAGTAGGGGGCAGACTCTCTCTCTTCGCCCAGGCTTGGGCAAGAGATGTCCAGGATCCCTGGGCATTGGAAATTGTGTCCAAGGGTTATCTTCTGGAATTCAAAACCTCTCCCCCAAAAGGGAGATTTCATCTCTCACTTTTATCTGCAAACCAGATAAAGAGAGAGGCATTCTTACATTGTGTTCAAGACCTCCTAGTTATGGGAGTGATCCACCCAGTTCCGCAGGAAGAACAGGGACAGGGCTTCTATTCAAATCTGTTTATAGTTCCCAAAAAAGAGGGAACATTCAGACCAATCGTAGATCTCAAGATCTTAAACAAATTTCTCAGAGTCCCATCCTTCAAGATGGAGACTATTCGAACCATCCTTCCTATGATCCAGGAGGGTCAATATATGACTACCGTAGACTTAAAGGATGCTTATCTTCACATCCCGATACACAAAGATCATCATCGTTTTCTCAGGTTTGCCTTTCTAGACAGGCACTACCAGTTTGTGGCTCTTCCCTTCGGGTTGGCCACGGCACCAAGAATCTTTACAAAGGTTCTAGGGTCCCTTCTAGCGGTCCTAAGGTTGCGGGGTGTAGCAGTAGCCCCTTACTTAGACGACATTCTGATACAGGCGTCGACTTTTCAAATTGCCAGGTCTCACACAGACATTGTTCTGGCATTTCTGAGGTCCCATGGGTGGAAGGTGAACGAAGGAAAGAGTTCTCTATCACCTCTAACAAAAGTTTAATTCCTAGGGACTCTGATAGATTCGGTAGAAATGAAGATTTACCTAACGAAGGCCAGATTGTCAAAACTTCTAGACTCTTGCCGTGTTCTTTATTCCACTTCTCGTCCTTCAGTGGCTCAGTGTATGGAAGTAATCAGTTTAATGGTAGCGGCAATGAACATAGTATTGTTTGCCCGCCTACATCTCAGACCGCTGCAACTTTGCATGCTCAGTCAGTGGAATGGGGATTACACAGATTTGTCCCCTCTACTAAATCTGGATCAAGAAACCAGGGATTCTCTTCTCTGGTGGCTATCTCGGGTCCATCTGTCCAAGGGGATGAGCTTCCGCAGGCCAGTTTGGACTATAGTAACGACAGATGCCAGCCTTCTGGGCTGGGGTGCAGTCTGGAACTCCCTGAAGGCTCAGGGCTCGTGGACTCAGGAGGAGGCACTCCTCCCGATAAACATTCTGGAACTAAGAGCGATATTCAATGCTCTTCAGGCTTGGCCTCAGCTAGCTGCGGTCAGGTTCCTCAGATTTCAGTCGGACAACATCACGACTGTAGCCTATATCAACCATCAGGGGGGAACAAGGAGCCCCCTGACAATGTTGGAGGTTTCAAAGATAATTCTATGGGCAGAGGTTCACTCTTGCCATCTCTCAGCTATCCATATCCCAGGAGTAGAGAACTGGGAGGCGGATTTTCTAAGTCGGCAGACTTTTCATCCGGGGGAGTGGGAGCTCCATCCGGAGGTATTTACCCAGCTGATTCAACTATGGGGCAAACCAGAACTGGATCTCATGGCGTCTTGTCAGAACGCCAAACTTCCTTGTTACGGGTCCAGGTCAAGGGATCCCCAGGCAGCGCTGATAGATGCTCTAACAGCGCCCTGGTCCTTCAGCCTGGCTTATGTGTTTCCACCGTTTCCTCAGGAGAGAGCTTTGTTGATTTTGATAGCTCCTGCGTGGCCACGCAGGACTTGGTATGCAGATCAGGTGGACATGTCATCCTTTCCACGTTGTACTCTGCTGCTGAGGCAGGACCTTATACTTCAAGGTCCCTTCAAACATCCAAATCTAATTTCTCTGTGTCTGACTGCTTGGAGATTGAACGCTTGATTCTATCAAAGCGTGGTTTTTCCGAGTCGGTCATTGATACCTTGATTCAGGTTCGAAAGCCTGTCACCAGGAAAATCTATCATAAGATATGGTGTAAATATCTTCATTGGTGTGAATCCAAGGGTTACTCATGGAGTAAAGTCAGGATTCCCAGGATTTTGTCTTTTCTCCAAGAAGGATTGGAGAAGGGATTGTCAGCTAGTTCCTTAAAGGGACAGATTTCTGCTCTGTCTATTCTTTTGCACAAGCGTCTGGCGGATGTTCCAGACGTTCAGGCGTTTTGTCAGGCTTTAGTTAGAATCAAGCCTGTGTTTAAACCTGTTGCTCCACCATGGAGTTTAAATTTAGTTCTTAAAGTTCTTCAAGGGGTTCCATTTGAACCTCTGCATTCCATAGCTTTTATCTTGGAAAGTTCTGTTTTTGGTAGCTATCTCTTCGGCTCGAAGAGTTTCAGAGTTATCTGCCTTGCAGTGTGATTCCCCTTATCTGATTTTCCATGCAGATGAGGTAGTTTTGCGTACCAAACCTGGGTTTCTTCCTAAGGTGGTATCCAATAAGAATATCAATCAGGAGATTGTTGTTCCGTCACTGTGTCCTAATCCTTCTTCAAAGAAGGAATGTCTATTACACAATCTTGACGTGGTTCGTGCTTTAAAGTTTTATTTACAAGCTACTAAAGATTTTCTTCAAACATCTGCATTGTTTGTTGTCTACTCTGGACAGAGGAGAGGCCAAAAGGCTTCAGCAACTTCTCTTTCTTTTTTGGTTAAGAAGTATAATCCGCTTAGCTTATGAGACTGCTGGCCAGCAGCCTCCTGAAAGAATTACAGCTCATTCCACTAGAGCGGTGGCTTCCACATGGGCTTTTAAAAATGAGGCTTCTGTGGAACAGATTTGTAAGGCGGCGACTTGGTCTTCGCTTCATACTTTTTCTAAATTCTACAAATTTGATACTTTTACTTCTTCGGAGGCTATTTTTGGGAGAAAGGTCTTACTGGCAGTGGTGCCTTGCGTTTAAGCGCCTGCCTTGTCCCTCCCTTCATCCGTGTCCTATAGCTTTGGTATTGGTATCCCACAAGTAATGGATGAATCCGTGGACTGGATACACCTTACAAGAGAAAACAAAATGTATGCTTACCTGATAAATTTATTTCTCTTGTGGTGTATCCAGTCCACGGCCCGCCCTGTCATTTTAAGGCAGGTGTTTTTTTATTTTTTAAACTACAGTCACCACTACACCCTATAGTTTCTCCTTTCTCTTGCTTGTCTTCGGTCGAATGACTGGGAGGTGGCAGTTAGGGGAGGAGCTATATAGACAGCTCTGCTGTGGGTGATCCTGTTGCAGCTTCCTGTTGGGAAGGAGAATATCCCACAAGTAATGGATGAATCCGTGGACTGGATACACCACAAGAAAAATAAATTTATCAGGTAAGCATAAATTTTGTTTTTACCTCGGTGATTACCTTGTATTTAAGCCTCTGCAGACTGCCCCTTATCTCAGTTATATTTATACACTTTTTACCTCTGTGATTACCTTGTATCTAAGCCACTGCAGACTGCTCCTTATCTCAGTTATATTAATACACTTTTTACCTCTGTGATTACCTTGTATTTAAGCCTCTGCAGACTGCTCCTTATCTCAGTTATATTAATATACTTTTTACCTCTGTGATTACCTTGTATCTAAGCCTCTGCAGACTGCTCCTTATCTCAGTTATATTAATATACTTTTTACCTCTGTGATTACCTTGTATTTAAGCCTCTGCAGACTGCCCCTCATCTCAGATCTTCTGACAGACTTGCATTTTAGCCATTCAGTGTCCTCTCATAAGTAACTCCACTGGCGTGAGCACAATGTTATCTATATGGAACACATGAACTAACGGCTGTGGAAAATTGTCAAATGCATTCAGATAAGAGGCGGCCTTCAGGTGCTTAGAAATTAGCATATGAACCATCTATGTTTAGCTTTCAACTAAGAATGCCAAGAGAACAAAGCAAAGCTGATGATAAATGTAAATTGTAAAGTTGTTTAAAATTACATGTCCTATCTGAATCATGAAACTAGCCTGTCCCCATTGTTTGCTTTAGCCGATCAATATTTAAGAGTAGACCCTAATAAATGTAAAATAGCCTGTAACTGAAATATAGTAACCTCAAAAGACTCTCTAGAAATGTAAGAAATTCTCTGTCAGATCTGTCATCTTCAAGGCTACCTATTTTGTTTGTTTGCACACTCGTAGGGAAGGGGCTTACTGCTCAGTCACGCACAAGTTCTGGCTCATGGTCCTGCTAGTTCTTGGGCCCTTCATCAACGCTCCAGACCTATGTCACACAGGCTTATGGCTAGGTGTGTCACCTGTGTTTTATATCAGACGCGTTAGTCCAGCTAACTAGATTTCTGGGAAGTAGAAGTGCAACTAGCTGAGATATAAAGTATGGGTTATCTTGTTAGCTGCTGGTCTTCATGCAGGTACAGCTCGTCTCACGCCTGTTCGCTTTCACAACCCATCTGCAAACAAATTAATACAACTTTCCATTTTATTTCTAAACAAAACAATGCCAGATTCTAAAAAAAGAAACAAAAAGAAATAACGGTCAGGACACGCGAATGCGCACATGCATTATGTTCATTCATTCCAAAGCCGTTTCAGAGAGAATGCTCTGTTTTAATTAATGATATGTAAATATCTTGGAATTGGCTGCATTTGCATATTAAGAGAGAATTGCTGAATCCGTGGAGTAATATATTTTAATTAAGGTTTAATTAAAAATAATGTGATTTCACTCAGCCTAGAAGACCATTTGGGCTGTTTATCTGCAATGTGAGTAGGTTTGTTTCCTAATGTTTTATCCAGGTATTTATATAGGAGATGTGTGTGTTCTATGTGAGAAGAGATCAGAGAGGGGCCCCCATCCTGATCAATAAGAAATCCTGTGCGAAATGCATCTCACGTGTTTTGTTTTTTTTATTTTGAAATGTAAATACTTTTGAAAAACCACTACTATAACCTAATGATTGTAAGCTTTTCAGATGGATCCTGACTTGCAAGGTGCAACATGGCGCATCATTCATATCTGTCAGAAAAGCCATGATCTATTAAAAATCTTTTTTTGCGTGTTTAAGCCGCTTTTTATTTATTTCGGCTGGTTGGGGAGTGTTTTTTTGTTGTTTTGTTCACATGTTCAATTCACGTCTGCATAGTCTTTTTGCTTTGTGGAACTCCTGAAATTTCCTGTTTCTTTGTTTTCGATTGTGTGTTTAACCTGATTTACCTCTTACATAGTTTATTCATTTGAGCAAAATAAATACACACAAGCTGCCATTTGATTATTTTACACAGGAATTAGGATCAAATGGGACAGAACCCACTGAGTTCAATTTCCAAAATGTTAAATCTTCATAACCCCCAGTAAGTGATAGGAAATAGTGAAGAGTACCCTGGACCTCTTAGTCTCCAGATTGGCTCCTTCCTTGTAAGCAGTTTTGCAGCAGGTAGGTCACGGCGCAGTCCCATTAGCACAGGTTTCACATTTTTATAATATGTACCATGCAGAGTTTTGGGGATCTTGATGTAAAATGTATGTGTGGAAAAGTTCAGGAAGAGTGGAGACGTCCATAACTGTTGAGCGAAAAGTTCAAAGTAACCAACTCCCCTTTATTTGCTGTGCTTGCACGAATGGCTCAGAAACGCACCGAAATCCACACTTCTGAATCCAGACTTGGCAAGAAGGGCTTTGTTTTCAGATGTGGTTCTCTTGGCATGGTGGTGTCTCTGGTTCTCTTGGCATGGTGGTATCTCTGGTTCTCTTGGCATGGTGGTATCTCTGGTTCTCTTGGCATGGTGGTGTCTCTGGTTCTCTTGGCATGGTGGTGTCTCTGGTTCTCTTGGCATGGTGGTATCTCTGGTTCTCTTGGCATGGTGGTGTCTCTGGTTCTCTTGGCATGGTAAGTATCTCTGGTTCTCTTGGCATGGTGGTGTCTCTGGTTCTCTTGGCATGGTGGTATCTCTGGTTCTCTTGGCATGGTGGTGTCTCTGGTTCTCTTGGAATGGTGGTGTCTCTGGTTCTCTTGGCATGGTGGTGTCTCTGGTTCTCTTGGCATGGTGGTGTGTCTGGTTCTCTTGGCATGGCGGTGTCTCTGGTTCTCTTGGCATGGCGGTGTCTCTGGTTCTCTTGGCATGGCGGTGTCTCTGGTTCTCTTGGCATGGTGGTGTCTCTGGTTCTCTTGGGATGGCGGTGTCTCTGGTGCTCCTGGCATGGTGGTGTCTCTGGTTCTCTTGGGATGGTGGGTATCTCTGGTTCTCTTGTCATGGTGGTATCTCTGGTTCTCTTGGCATGGCGGTGTCTCTGGTTCTCTTGGCATGGCGGTGTCTCTGGTTCTCTTGGCATGGCGGTGTCTCTGGTTCTCTTGGCATGGTGGTGTCTCTGGTTCTCTTGGGATGGCGGTGTCTCTGGTGCTCCTGGCATGGCGGTTTCTCTGGTGCTCCTGGCATGGCGGTTTCTCTGGTGCTCCTGGCATGGTGGTATCTATGAACAATATGTACAATGCAATCTTGGTCTTCTCTTGTGTGTACATCTGTGTGTGTATGTGTGTGTGTGTATGTATGTATGTATATATATGTATATTTATATATATATATGTGTGTGTGTATTTGTGTGTAGTAATATTGTATCAGTAGGCCCACATATATTCATACCAGTCCCATTCGATCACACTTATTACTATGTTTGATGTATTTAGTATACTATTGGCTGCTGACATAACACTTAATTCCAACTCTCTCATTTTGCAATTTCCTTATACTCTGGCCCGTTCTACATGCTGAGTGTTTTTTAATATATTCTTTCTATTACTATCTCTACACATGGTTGCTATCCTTTGTTTCAATATATGTGCACAAAGTATTAGTAAGTAACACATATGCACTCCTGAACGTCACATTTGACACACTACGAATATCACTATGCAACCTGAGATCGTTTACACAATATGGCGACACGCCACGCACATGTCGATGTCATGACATGCCGCTGGAGCCTGACGCGATAACGCACTACGTGATGACGTTTTTACGTCCACTTCCGGTCTGGCGGATAGCGCTCTCCCGCGGGTACTATCGGCACTCTGACACCACCTCATAAATAGTAGCACTGGTAAGTTACACTCTCCTTGGTTTTTGTCACTTGTTTGAGGATGGGGGTCACTCCCCGAAAGCGTTAACATGCTTAAATAAATTTGGATTATCTACATGGTGAGTGCTCTCTCTTCGATCGTTTAAATATATATGTATGTATGTATGTGTATATATATATATATATATATATTTCTCCAACATAGGTGTGTCCGGTCCACGGCGTCATCCATACTTGTGGGATATTCTCCTCCCCAACAGGAAATGGCAAAGAGCCCAGCAAAGCTGGCCATATAGTCCCTCCTAGGCTCCGCCTACCCCAGTCATTCTCTTTGCCGTTGCACAGGCAACATCTCCACGGAGATGGCTTAGAGTTTTTTGGTGTTTAAATGTAGTTTTTGTTCTTCAATCAAGAGTTTGTTATTTTAAAATAGTGCTGGTATGTACTATTTACTCTGAAACAGAAAAGAGATGAAGATTTCTGTTTGTAAGAGGAAGATGATTTTAGCAACCGTTACTAAAATCGATGGCTGTTTCCACACAGGGCTGTTGAGATGGAGTAACTTCAGTTGGGGGAAACAGTGGGCAGACTTTGCTGCTTGAGGTATGACACATTTCTAACAAGACTTGGTAATGCTGGAAGCTGTCATTTTCCCTATGGGAACCGGTAAGCCATTTTCTTAGTTTAAGTAAAAGAATAAAGGGCTTCATTAGGGCTTAAAAAACTGGTAGACATTTTTCTGGGCTAAAACGATTACTTTACTAAGTATATTTGGCAGATTATTACTATTAATAGTTGTTAAATCTTGGGGATTGTTTTAATAAAAACGCCAGGCACTGTATTGGACACCTTTTTCACTGGGGGCCTTTTCTAGTCATAGACAGAGCCTCATTTTCGCGCCACTAATGCGCAGTTGTTTTTGGAAAGCATGGCATGCAGATGCATGTGTGAGGAGCTAAGAACCACTGAAAAAGCTTATAGAAGGCATCATTTGGTATCGTATTCCCCTCTGGGCTTGGTTGGGTCTCAGCAAAGCAGATACCTGGGACTGTATAGGGGTTAAATGTAAAAACGGCTCCGGTTCCGTTATTTTAAGGGTTAAAGCTTTCAAATTTGGTGTGCAATACTTTTAAGGCTTTAAGTTACTGTGGTGAAATTTTGGTGAATTTTGAACAATTCCTTCATACTTTTTCACATATTCAGTAATAAAGTGTGTTCAGTTTAAAATTTAAAGGGACAGTAACGGTTTTATTGTAAAACGTTTTTTGTGCTTTGTTGACAAGTTTAAGCCTGTTTAACATGTCTGAACCATCAGATAACGATGTTCTATATGTATGAAAGCCAATGTGTCTCCCCATTTAAATATATGTGATATAATTGTGTCATAATGTCCAAACAAAGTAGGGATAATAATGCCATAGATATGATATTGCCCAAGATGATTCCTCAAATGAGGGGAGTAAGCATGGTACTGCATCATCCCCTTCTGTGTCTACACCAGTTTTGCCCACACAAGAGGCCCCTAGTACATCTAGTGCGCCAATACTTATTACCATACAACAATTAATGGCTGTAATGGATAATTCTATTGCATGCATTTTTTCCAAAATGCCTACTTATCAGAGAAAGCGTGATTGCTCTGTTTTAAACACTGAAGAGCAAGGGGACGCTGATGATATCTGTTCTGACATACCCTCACACCAATCTCAAGGGGCCATGAGGGAGGTTTTGTCTGAGGGAGAAATTTCAGATTCAGGGAAAATTTCTCAACAAGCAGAACCTGATATTGTAACTTTTAAATTTAAATTAGAACATCTCCACGCACTACTTAAGGAGGTATTATCTACTCTGGATGATTGTGACAATTTGGTCATTCCAGAGAAATTATGTAAGATGGACAAGTTCCTAGAGGTTCCGGTGCCCCCCCGACGCTTTTCCTATACCCAAGCGGGTGGCGGACATAGTGAATAAGGAGTGGGAAAGGCCCGGCATACCTTTTGTTCCTCCCCCTATATTTAAGAAATTATTTCCTATAGTCGACCCCAGAAAGGACTTATGGCATACAGTCCCCAAGGTCGAGGGGGCGGTTTCTACTCTAAACAAACGCACTTCTATTCCTATAGAAGATAGTTGTGCCTTCAAGATCCTATGGATTAAAGGTTAGAGGGTTTGCTTAAAAAGATGTTTGTTCAGCAAGGTTACCTTCTACAACCAATTTCATGCTTTGTTCCTGTCACTACAGCTGCGTGTTTCTGGTTCGAAGAACTAGAAAAGTCGCTAAATAAAGAATCTTCGTACGAGGAGGTTTTGGACAGAGTTCAAGCACTCAAATTGGCTAACTCTTTTATTTTAGATGCCGCTTTGCAATTAGCTAGATTAGCGGCGTATAATTCAGGGTTTGCTATCGTGGCGCGCAGAGCGCTTTTGCTAAAGTCTTGGTCAGCGGATGTGTTCTCCAGACCAAATTGCTTAACATCCCTTTCAAGGGTAAAACACTGTTTGGCCCTGACTTGAAAGAGATTATTTCAGACATCACTGGGGGAAAGGGCCTCGCCCTTCCTCTGGATAGGTCTTTTAAGGCTAAAAATAAGCCAAATTTCTCCAACATAGGTGTGTCCGGTCCACGGCGTCATCCTTACTTGTGGGATATTCTCTTCCCCAACAGGAAATGGCAAAGAGCCCAGCAAAGCTGGTCACATGATCCCTCCTAGGCTCCGCCTACCCCAGTCATTCTCTTTGCCGTTGTACAGGCAACATCTCCACGGAGATGGCTTAGAGTTTTTTTGTTTTTGGTTGCAATTTCTTCTGCTAGAAGAGTTTCAGAATTATCTGCTCTGCAGTGTTCTTCTCCTTATCTGGTGTTCCATGCAGATAAGGTGGTTTTGCGTACTAAACCTGGTTTTCTTCCAAAAGTTGTTTCTAACAAAAACATTAACCAGGAGATAGTTGTGCCTTCTTTGTGTCCTAATCCAGTTTCAAAGAAGGAACGTTTGTTGCACAACTTGGATGTAGTTCGTGCTCTCAAATTTTACTTAGCAGCTACTAAGGATTTCAGACAAACTTCGTCTTTGTTTGTTGTTTATTCTGGTAAACGGAGAGGTCAAAAAGCAACTTCTACCTCTCTCTCCTTCTGGATTAAAAGCATTATCCGATTGGCTTATGAGACTGCCGGACGGCAGCCTCCTGAAAGAATCACAGCTCACTCCACTAGGGCTGTGGCTTCCACATGGGCCTTCAAGAACGAGGCTTCTGTTGATCAGATATGTAAGGCAGCGACTTGGTCTTCACTGCACACTTTTTCTAAATTTTACAAATTTGATACTTTTGCTTCTTCTGAGGTTATTTTTGGGAGAAAGGTTTTGCAAGCCGTGGTGCCTTCCATTTAGGTGACCTGATTTGCTCCCTCCCTTCATCCGTGTCCTAAAGCTTTGGTATTGGTTCCCACAAGTAAGGATGACGCCGTGGACCGGACACACCTATGTTGGAGAAAACAGAATTTATGTTTACCTGATAAATTACTTTCTCCAACGGTGTGTCCGGTCCACGGCCCGCCCTGGTTTTTTTAATCAGGTCTGATAATTTATTTTCTTTAACTACAGTCACCACGGTAACATATGGTTTCTCCTATGCAAATATTCCTCCTTAACGTCGGTCGAATGACTGGGGTAGGCGGAGCCTAGGAGGGATCATGTGACCAGCTTTGCTGGGCTCTTTGCCATTTCCTGTTGGGGAAGAGAATATCCCACAAGTAAGGATGACGCCGTGGACCGGACACACCGTTGGAGAAAGTAATTTATCAGGTAAACATAAATTCTGTTTTTCGTCCCTTTCGCAGAAACGGACCAGCCTCAAATTCTACACCCTCTAAGCAAGAGGGTAATACTTCTCAAACCAAGCCAGCCTGGAGACCGATGCAAGGCTGGAACAAGAGTAAGCAGGCCAAGAAACCTGCCACTGCTACCAAAACAGCATGAAGTGTTGGCCCCCGATCTGGGACCGGATCTGGTGGGGGGCAGACTTTCTCTCTTTGCTCAGGCTTGGGCAAGAGATGTTCAGGATCCTTGGGCGCTAGAAATAGTTTCTCAAGGTTATCTCCTGGAATTCAGGGAACTACCCCCAAGGGGAAGGTTCCACAGGTCTCAATTATCTTCGAACCAAATAAAAAGACAGGCATTCTTACACTGTGTAGAAGACCTGTTAAGCATGGGAGTGATTCATCCTGTTCCATTAGGAGAACAAGGGATGGGTTTTTACTCCAACCTGTTCATAATTCCCAAAAAAAGAGGGAACATTCAGACCAATTTTAGATCTCAAGATTCTAAACAAGTTTCTAAGGGTTTCATCGTTCAAAATGGAAACCATTCGAACGATCCTTCCTACCATCCAGGAAGGTCAATTCCTGACCACGGTGGAGTTAAAGGATGCGTATCTACATATTCCTATCCACAAGGAACATTTTCGGTTCCTAAGGTTCGTCTTTCTGGACAAGCATTACCAGTTTGTGGCACTTCCATTCGGATTAGCCACTGCTCCAAGATTTTCACAAAGGTACTAGGGTCCCTTCTAGCGGTGCTAAGACCA
>NW_026513122.1:27500-35833 GCF_027579735.1 Bombina bombina
TGGTCCTAAGGTCGTCACAGGTCTTGCCCACATAGTACAGACCACAGGTGCAGTGTAACAAGTACACAATGTAGGTTGTGGTACATGTGAGGCGAAACCTGTGCTTATATGTCTGTCGTCTGTGTGGGTGTGAGAAAGATGTCCCTGTAATTAATCCACTACAGGTGAAACAACCAAGGCATCGGAAAACTCCCACCTTTTTTGTATCCAACCATGTCGATTGTCTATAGGCTTCAATAGGGTCAGTCTTAACCAAAAAGTCTCTCAGGGATCTTGCCCTCCGAAAGCCTAGTCTGGGTGCTGATAGTCCTGTGAAAGGTAGTGATCTGTCAGACTTAACCAATTCCCAGTGTTTCTCAAACACTTTGGAGAGAGAATTTTTGTCGCCAGTAAGGTGGTTACAAACGTCATCCGTGGATCAGTCCTTGATGCCTGGGGTTTATCTGATTTCATAATTAGGGATCTCTGGTTCTCTAAGAGATCCCGGGGGTAATCCCTCATACAGAATCTCTGCGACATCTCATCCAATTGTTGAATCCTGTTCTCCTCCTCAGAGTTAATCCTTACAGCCCTTAACAGTTGGGATTTCGGTAAAGATTTCTTTGTGGCCGGGGTATGACAGCTGGTAAAGTGGAGCAATGAGTTCCTATCTGTGCTCTTGCGGAATAATGTAGAGTGTAATGAGCCCTGTTTCTTATAGAGTCTAACATCCAAAAAATCCACTTGGGACTTGTCATAGGTTATTTTGAACTAGTTTGGCTGAAAAACGTTCACAAATAAAGTGGATTTACAAATAAGTCCTTTGGAGTGCACTTTCTTCTACCTATCTACACATACTGTTTGTTGCACCCAAGGCAGCTGATTGAAACGTTTGGAGGGCACTCTGTCTACAAATCTATATTATCCTTTTGTTGCACCAACATACAGTTATCTACTTCACTTACTCCCTGGACTACCTGTTCCTGACCATCTCAGTGCGATATGACCACAGTGCAAGATACAGACCCTGATGAGATAATACATTCTGACGAACCTATACCAGGGGCATCTGTGTTTCCATTCACTCAAGCTGACGCAGACCTGATCCGCTTTGAGAGACTAACCACACGACCAACCCTTGATAAACCATCCTTTATCTATACACACCTCCTAAAATTAAAACAAAAGGGGAAAGACCTCATATTACATGGTACCTACCTTTCCGAGTACCACAGGAAAGGATATATCCCGCGAGGATTTCGCATAAAAAATGTAACAACTATCGGGAGAAATAATCCAGCGCTCTGTGAACGTTGGTGCAGCATAGAAAACAAATGCTCTCTCGACCTACTACTATTAGTGATACAGGAGGTTAGTAGACTATTATGACTTGTTAAAGGAGAAATTACGACTTATGAAGCTCTCAACTTGACCCGGCTACAGACTGACACGAGTGAAGACTGGCTTAAAAAATTACAGGACAAAGTGGACTGATATGAATCTGACCTTATTGACTTTAAGAACAGGAAACTAGAGGCTGTCATTGGTGATTACCGGGATAAACGCGTATATCTTTGGCAACTCTCGGCCCAAGAGAGGCAAAGAATACATACTAATCGTCAGCGACGCACACGATATCATAAAGCCAAAGACTTGACAACTCAGGAAAGTTCAGCCTCTGGTTCAGGTTCGGACGGGGATACCCCAAGCGGCCAGATACCAACGATCCCTCAAAAAGTTGGGGTGATCACACGGTCAAAAAACGGGGGAGGAAGAGGATCCAAACCCGGAGAGGGGGGCACAAGAGCAAAACCGCCACTTATGCCCCCAAAATGAACACCGAAAACATTGTGGTGAATCTAAGTGACCATATTCTAACTGACGTGGAAAATAAGATTCTAAATAAAGGTCTCACTTTTATACCCACATGCATAACGGATCCTTTTGACCTCTTTATTGATGTTAAGAAGTTTCAAAGACAACTCACACTAAAAGAAAAATTTGCTGATATTGAGTCTACACAAAATACATTTAAGAATAAGTCAACATACACTCCACAATTTACTAATGCCAGCATTAATACCTTCACTAGAGTCATGCTGGACGATTTGAATGAGAATATCCAACAACATCATCTGGATACCTTCAATAACTTTTCATGGGAAGAGTGGAGAGCTCTGAACACATTGAAAAACAACAAAACACTTATTGTCCGCGAAGCTGACAAAGGAGGAGCCATTGTGCTCTTAAATTACAGTGACTACAAGGTTCTATATGTGCGATAACTCCACACATAGAACGCTGAGTCAAGATCCGACTACAATCTACAAAAAACAGATTGACCAATATGTTACACAAATGTACGAACAAGGTTTTATCGACAAAAGCACCAGCAAGTTTATGAACACTGACTTCCCACGAACGCCAGTGTTCTATATGCTACCCAAAATCCATAAACGATTGACCAATCCACCTGGACGGCCCATAGTCTCGGCTATCGGCTCCATACAACAACCGATGGCTATTTTTGTAGACTCTTTTCTTCAACCAATAGTACAACATATGCCATCCTACCTCAAAGACTCAACTATGCTTTTACATCTACTTTCGGCAGTTGGAACACTTGAAGAGAGTGTCCTGCTTGTAACCTTAGATGTCACAAGCTTTTACACCGTTATACCCCACCAGGAGGGGTTACGAGCAGTAAAATTTCATCTCTCCAGGACTCTGTACATAGGACCACCACCTGAAATCTTACTCCACCTATTGGAGTGGTGTCTAACCACAAACTACTTTAGATTCGAAAATCTATTCTATTTGCAACTAACGGGGACGGCGATGGGGTCCAGCGTGGCCCCATCGTACGCCAATTTATATATGGCCTATTTTGAGGAGTTCTATACTGATCTCTTTAAGGACAGAAATAT
This sequence comes from Bombina bombina, assembly GCF_027579735.1. NCBI lineage: Eukaryota > Metazoa > Chordata > Amphibia > Anura > Bombinatoridae > Bombina > Bombina bombina. The sequence continues at coordinate 30,407 of NW_026513122.1, forward strand.
AATTTTCTTTAGAAGATATATAGATGACCTGTTACTTTTCTGGTCGGGGTCACCAACAGAATTGAACGAATGGTTTGAAAAATTAAACATGGTCAACCCAGCTCTCCAGTTCAAAATAACCTATGACAAGTCCCAAGTGGATTTTTTGGATGTTAGACTGTATAAGAAACAGGGCTCATTACACTCTACATTATTCCGCAAGAGCGCAGATAGGAACTCATTGCTCCACTTTACCAGCTGTCATCCCCCGGCCACAAAGAAATCTTTACCGAAATCTCAACTGTTAAGGGCTGTAAGGATTAACTCTGAGGAGGAGAACAGGATTCAACAATTGGATGAGATGTCGCAGAGATTCTGTATGAGGGATTACCCCCGGGATCTCATAGAGAACCAGAGATCCCTAATTATGAAATCGATAAAACCCCAGGCATCAAGGACTGATCCACGGATGACGTTTGTAACCACCTTTACTGACGACAAAAATTCTATCTCCAAAGTCTTTGAGAAACACTGGGAATTGGTTAAGTCTGACAGATCACTACCTTTCACAGGACTATCAGCACCCAGACTATTAAGTTCACACTGAAGCACAGTGAGGAAAGTATTGAATTTCTTGACACCAGAGTCTATAAATTAGGCAACAGTTTTGGAACAGATCTTTTTACTAAGTCTACTGACAAAAATAGCCTGCTTCATTTTGATAGCTTTCACCCAGAATCCCTTAAAAGGTCCTTACCTCGGAGTCAACTCTTGAGAGTAAGAAGAATTGTGTCAGAGGATAAACTGGTCAGACAGATATTGAACCAGATGGGTGACAAATTTAAGGTGAGGGGTTACCCTACGGATTTAGTTAACAAAGAAATTGAAGAAGTGGCAACAGTGTCACGCAATAGCTTGCTTGAGACAACAAAACCTAAAGTTAAGATGAAGCAGAATCGTGTTGTTTTTGTTACTAAGTTTAACTCATTAAGCGGTAACATTAACTCTATCCTTAGGAGACACTGGCACACATTGAGCCAGTGTAACCCTCATGTAACTGAGTTTCAGTCAGGATTTATGCCGGCCTATAAGAGAAGTAAGAATCTTAGAGATAGGCTAATTAAGGCCGATATAGGTACTTCTAAAACCAAAGTGCAGAGCTATATTACAGATAAAAATATGGGGTTTTACCCATGTTTAGGCTGTGCTAGTTGTAATAGTATGGTGAAGGGTAAATTTTTCTATCATCCACGCACAGGCAAGAAATATAACATCAGGGGTTTATTCACATGTAAAACTACATTTGCCATTTATATGATTAAATGCCCATTTGGGCGGAGTTACATCGGAGAGACCACTAGGATGGTCCGCGATAGGATATGTGAACACAAATCTGATATCAGAAATTGCAACATAAAAAATCCAGTAGCAGAACATTTTGTTCAGGCAGGACACAGGGTATGTCAACTTAGGTTCCAAATAATTGACCATATTAGTCCACCCAGAAGGGGTGGTGACAGAGAGCTTTTTTTAAAACAGAAGGAAGTATTTTGGATTAATAAATTGGAAACCATGGCCCCTGTTGGTATGAATAAAGAATATGATCTATCTGTTTTTCTGTAAATATTTTAATAGGATCAGTCTCTGTATCTAATACTCTGTAATGGTTGCTGTTCTTGGCAACAATATGTAATAGTTCTGTTTTTAACTTGTATTACTATATATCTACCACTAGATGGCGCATCCTCCTCTAGGACAAGTAACACTGTAGAAATGTTTGTGTATTCACAGGTAAATTGTTAATTAAGTAGGTGGGGTTTTTTAACCCCCATCCCTATATCAAGGTGTGTTTCTTGCATTTATGTATTTACAATGATGCTGTTGCCCGATTGACTCCAGGACACACGTGACCGTGATGTGTACCAGGTTGTATGATGCGGTTACGTCTGGGTACACGGCGTGGCGGTGATGCAGTGTGTATTTGGTTTTCTGACGATCGGATCAGCTTGTGGCCATGAGAAAGTGAGTTTATGCACTACATACATGTGGCTTATATGCCCATTCATCCTATTAGCTTTATTATAGTTTAGATGACCATATATGTTTGCCATGCGCATTATATTTGGTTCCTAAGTCTCATATTGTTTGTGCTCCTTGTTCTTTACTCCTCCTGTTTTATGTAACATATCGCTTAGACAGCTTCTATTACAATCACATGAAGGTTTTATTATGTGACTAAGTGGTTACCATAGTGACTGCTTGGCGGTTTTATTGTCCTGATTGGGGGGGGGGTGCGCTTGAGAATTGCTATAAGTTTGTCACACTTTGTATACACTTTGTCTGAGGAAGGGGATACTTTGTCCCCCGAAATGTTACTGTTTACAGTAAAACTTTTACTTTATTGAAAAGACCAGAGAGTGCAAGTTTTTGTTTGTGTGTGTATATATATACATACTGGTTGATAAGCCTGCCCAAAGGGAAAATACAACCCCCGAAGCTACATAAAATAGAAATACGGAAAAAAATAAAGCTATCAAAAATAATAAAATTAAACCTAAACTAATACCCCTATAAAAATAAAAAATCCCCCCAAAATAAACCCCCTAATCTAACACTAAACTACCAATAGCCCTTAAAAGGGTTTTTTTTTGTAGGGCATTGCCTTAAGTTTAAGAGCTCTTTTACATTAAAAAATAAAGTCCCAGACTTCCGGTGAACGGCGTTACAAGATGGCCACGGGCGCCTGTTGCTCTCTGTAAATCTTGCCCTTTTACAGCTGAAACGTGGTCATACTTAGAGCCATCCTGCTTTCCCTTAACAGAACAGCTGTTCGGGAGCCCCTTGGGATCAAGACGGACACCTCTTGGCTGCCGAGAAGTCAAAGAATTGTATAATACCGGACGGTATTGGGTAAGGTACGAGGCCTGCCACGTGAGACAGATATCACAGTATCTCAAACATGCCCGCCATGGAGATCAGTGCATCTACACAAGATATAGTTGCTGCCTTAGCAGCTTACCTTTCACCGGCATTCAACGCATTGGAAGCAGCTACGCAGAACTTACTGACCTACCTGCGCGCTTCCAAATCCACATGCGTGCCAACTCTGCATTCAGATCTTAACATGGCGCAACTTTCAACGGCTGACACAACTTTCACTATCCAAACTTCTTTTGAAGACGCAAAGGGGAGTCTTTTGGGACCCCGGGAAGCACTCTTGAGAGACAGCTGTGATAAGAGTGAAGGGCCTGATCTGTTGAATGCTGCGGTTGTGAGGCCTCAGTCTCTGTTGAAACGGAGGGCGCCAGACATGCTTAACGTACGCAGCACAGATTTCATCTTGCATCTAGATCCGTTGAACAGCCCTATTGTTAACCTGATCGTGCTTTGTCTTCCCTACTATGACATTGGCTACTGGCTTACCTGAAGATGGGAAACAAGGCTTGAAAGTGGAGACTGTTTCTTTGCATTTGTACGAGGAGCGCTTATCAACCGGTGTCGGCTAAAAAATGACATCTTCTTTTATGGACTTTAATACTTGATGCCGGTTCTGTGGGCACTCCTAATATTTTCTATGACGCTGAACATGCTTTATCTTTATTGCTTTAAGTTAAATGGTGGCTACTTCGTTTTTTTTTATTGTTATGTCCTAATGTATACTCATATGATTTATTTGGTAATGCATGCTGAGATGCTCTTTTATGGTGTAAGCCTTGAGGCTAGAATCTTTCAAAAGTTAACCCCTCTGGTGTCCTTGCACTCTGTTAAAGTTTTAAACACAAGAGTGTTTGTAATTATATTTTGTGCCTTACGGAACCAGTATATTCATGCCAGTTTGCTCATTTATAGCATAAGCTATATCACTGAATAGTGAAAATTGTTTAGTAACAAAAATTTGTATTATTAATAACTCTTTTCAACTGTACACTTAACTTGGCCATTGGTGTGGGAGACAGGAATACAGGCATCTTTAAAGCTGCTAGTACTACATAGGTTGTTTTCCTGCAGTTGCATTGATTCTCCATTATATGATAAGCAAGGTGTTTCTGTACTGTGTTAAACAGTGGGATCTTCACAGCTAGTTTCATATTATTGCTGACGGTGGTGAAGAGTTTCATCTCTGCTTTAAGTTGCAACTGCCTCCTACCTTGGTTTAACAAACCCACAACTTTACATAATTCATTGTCAAATGCCATATCCAAGTTAACTCCCTATTATCATACTGATAGATGGTATTCCTTATTATTATTATAATACACTCTGCTTAGAGCATCTACAGGGCTCCTAAGTTAAGCCTTTTTTATGTAATTAGACTTAAAATTGACCTATCAAAGAACGTATGACAGACTAGCCAGGGCTCCAGTTTTTAGGACTTTTACATGTTAGATAAACAATGCCAAATACTGCCAAATGTACTAATGTTTATCATTAGAATTTTTCTTTCTTACTTAAGAGCAGTTTCCTGTTTTGTTTTGAGCCACCATATTGTTACAAGGTTCCCCTACAGTTAATTTAGTGTTTGAAATTTGTTTTTGGCTTTTTGTTTTGTGGGTTTTTTTTTTTTTTCCCTTTAGTTTAAAAACATGAAACCCTAACCTTGCTGCTCACTCTACACCATTATATTTCCATAGCTTAGGGACTGTACGCTTTTCAAATCCTAACTATATATTAGAGTACCAAGATGCAACACAAAGTGAAGATCAGGTCTATCATTTAAACCCTAGAACAGCATCTTCAATATTCATATATCTGTTTATTAGATAATGCTTGTATCATATGCCCCTCTACGGAGGGTAATTTTGCAGAGGAATATATTTTTGTCTTAAAATGTATATTCTTTGAGGGTCTAAATCTTTAATACCTCAAAGGGCCTGATTAATCAAGCAAGTTGCTTAGTTAGCTCCCTCATCAGTCTCTTGAATAAGAGTTCTATCTAACTTCAAAATTGCAACCAACATTCAATAGCCCCCCTTCCATGTGTGACTACATAGATGGATGTTATCGTCCTTAGGCTACTTAGTACATTACTATTAATCTCCTTTTTAGCTACATACTTTCTATATGCATACTCCCAACAGGAGGAATATTTCTTCTTCTAGTTCCTAATGTTAACTAATATCAAGGTGCACATTAGTGGTTGTTTTAGTTTATAGTTTAAAGGTTAAGTGTGTAAGACTTAGTTGTGTTTTTTTTGTTTTTTGTTTTTTTTGTTTTTGTTTTTAAAAAAAATGTGGAAGTCACGTGGAAAAATAGAGAAACGTACACTTTTCATTAACATGATAATCATAAGTTTAAATTCATTATGGTAACTGTGTGAGATTGACTGTCAAACCTTGATATTGAAAGTAATGTCTGCTTGTATCATATTGTATCTCCTACTGTTACCAGGAGAACAAAGTCTCTGTATAATTGTCTTTTTCCATGTGTGTCTTCTATCAATAAAGAGAA
>NW_026513123.1:2500-62500 GCF_027579735.1 Bombina bombina
CTCTTTGTGTCTCATATGATCACCTGTGTATGTGTGTAGTTGGCAGATTGTGGTCTCTGTGTCTCATATGATCACCTGTGTATGTGTGTAGTTGGCAGATTGTGGTCTCTGTGTCTCATGATCACCTGTGTATGTGTGTAGTTGGCAGATTGTGGTCTCTGTGTCTCATATGATCACCTGTGTATGTGTGTAGTTGGCAGATTGTGGTCTCTGTGTCTCCTCTGATCACCTGTGTATGTGTGTAGTTGGCAGATTGTGGTCTCTGTGTCTCCTCTGATCACCTGTGTATGTGTGTAGTTGGCAGATTGTGGTCTCTGTGTCTCATGATCACCTGTGTATGTGTGTAGTTGGCAGATTGTGGTCTCTTTGTGTCTCATATGATCACCTGTGTATGTGTGTAGTTGGCAGATTGTGGTCTCTGTGTCTCATATGATCACCTGTGTATGTGTGTAGTTGGCAGATTGTGGTCTCTGTGTCTCATATGATCACCTGTGTATGTGTGTAGTTGGCAGATTGTGGTCTCTGTGTCTCATGATCACCTGTGTATGTGTGTAGTTGGCAGATTGTGGTCTCTTTGTGTCTCATATGATCACCTGTGTATGTGTAGTTGGCAGATTGTGCTCTTTGTGTCTCATATGATCACCTGTGTATGTGTGTAGTTGGCAGATTGTGGTCTCTTTGTGTCTCATATGATCACCTGTGTATGTGTGTAGTTGGCAGATTGTGGTCTCTTTGTGTCTCATATGATCACCTGTGTATGTGTGTAGTTGGCAGATTGTGGTCTCTTTGTGTCTCATATGATCACCTGAGTATGTGTGTAGTTGGCAGATTGTGGTCTCTTTGTGTCTCATATGATCACCTGTGTATGTGTGTAGTTGGCAGATTGTGGTCTCTTTGTGTCTCCTCTGATCACCTGTGTATGTGTGTAGTTGGCAGATTGTGGTCTCTGTGTCTCATATGATCACCTGTGTATGTGTGTAGTTGGCAGATTGTGGTCTCTGTGTCTCATGATCACCTGTGTATGTGTGTAGTTGGCAGATTGTGGTCTCTTTGTCTCCTATGATTGCCTGTGTATGTGTGTAGTTGCCAGATTGTGGTCTCTTTGTCTCCTCTGATCACCTGAGTATGTGTGTAGTTGGCAGATTGTGTTCTCTTTGTATCTCATATGATCACCTGTGCATGTGTGTAGTTGGCAGATTGTGGTCTCTTTGTCTCCTATGATCGCCTGTGTATGTGTGTAGTTGGCAGATTGTGGTCTCTTTGTCTCCTATGATCGCCTGTGTATGTGTGTAGTTGGCAGATTGTGGTCTCTTTGTCTCCTATGATCGCCTGTGTATGTGTGTAGTTGGCAGATTGTGGTCTCTTTGTGTCTCCTCTGATCGCCTGTGTATGTGTGTAGTTGGCAGATTGTGGTCTCTTTGTGTCTCCTCTGATCACCTGTGTATGTGTGTAGTTGGCAGATTGTGGTCTCTTTGTGTCTCCTCTGATCACCTGAGTGTGTGTAGTTGGCAGATTGTGTGCTCTTTGTGTCTCATATGATCACCTGTGTATGTGTGTAGTTGGCAGATTGTGGTCTCTGTGTCTCCTATGATCACCTGTGTATGTGTGTAGTTGGCAGATTGTGGTCTCTTTGTGTCTCCTATGATCACCTGTGTATGTGTGTAGTTGGCAGATTGTGGTCTCTGTGTCTCATATGATCACCTGTGTATGTGTGTAGTTGGCAGATTGTGGTCTCTTTGTGTCTCATGATCACCTGTGTATGTGTGTAGTTGGCAGATTGTGGTCTTTGTGTCTCATATGATCACCTGTGTATGTGTGTAGTTGGTAGATTGTGCTCTCTTTGTGTCTCATATGATCACCTGTGTATGTGTGTAGTTGTCAGATTGTGGTCTTTGTGTCTCATATGATCACCTGTGTATGTGTGTATTTTGCAGATTGTGGTCTCTTTGTGTCTCCTCTGATCACCTGTGTATGTGTGTAGTTGGCAGATTGTGGTCTCTGTGTCTCATATGATCACCTGTGTATGTGTGTATTTGGCAGATTGTGGTCTCTGCGTCTCCTCTGATCACCTGAGTATGTGTGTAGTTGGCAGATTGTGTTCTCTTTGTATCTCATATGATCACCTGTGTATGTGTGTAGTTGGCAGATTGTGGTCTCTTTGTCTCCTATGATCGCCTGTGTATGTGTGTAGTTGGCAGATTGTGGTCTCTTTGTCTCCTATGATCGCCTGTGTATGTGTGTAGTTGGCAGATTGTGTGCTCTTTGTGTCTCATATGATCACCTGTGTATGTGTGTAGTCGGCAGATTGTGTGCTCTTTGTGTCTATGATCACCTGTGTATGTGTGTAGTTGGCAGATTGTGGTCTCTTTGTCTCCTATGATCGCCTGTGTATGTGTGTAGTTGGCAGATTGTGGTCTCTTTGTGTCCTATGATCGCCTGTGTATGTGTGTAGTTGGCAGATTGTGGTCTCTTTGTGTCTCCTCTGATCACCTGTGTATGTGTGTAGTTGGCAGATTGTGGTCTTTGTGTCTCATATGATTGCCTGTGTATGTGTGTAGTTGGCAGATTGTGGTCTCTGTGTCTCCTCTGATCACCTGTGTATGTGTGTAGTTGGCAGATTGTGGTCTTTGTGTCTCATATGATTGCCTGTGTATGTGTGTAGTTGGCAGATTGTGGTCTCTGTGTCTCCTCTGATCACCTGTGTATGTGTGTAGTTGGCAGATTGTGGTCTTTGTGTCTCATATGATTGCCTGTGTATGTGTGTAGTTGGCAGATTGTGGTCTCTGTGTCTCCTATGATCACCTGTGTATGTGTGTAGTTGGCAGATTGTGGTCTCTTTGTCTCCTATGATCGCCTGTGTATGTGTGTAGTTGGCAGATTGTGGTCTCTGTGTCTCCTCTGATCACCTGTGTATGTGTGTAGTTGGCAGATTGTGGTCTCTTTGTCTCCTATGATCGCCTGTGTATGTGTGTAGTTGGCAGATTGTGGTCTCTTTGTCTCCTATGATCGCCTGTGTATGTGTGTAGTTGGCAGATTGTGGTCTCTGTGTCTCCTATGATCGCCTGTGTATGTGTGTAGTTGGCAGATTGTGGTCTCTGTGTCTCCTATGATCGCCTGTGTATGTGTGTAGTTGGCAGATTGTGGTCTCTGTGTCTCCTATGATCGCCTGTGTATGTGTGTAGTTGGCAGATTGTGGTCTCTGTGTCTCCTATGATCGCCTGTGTATGTGTGTAGTTGGCAGATTGTGGTCTCTTTGTCTCCTATGATCGCCTGTGTATGTGTGTAGTTAGTGTTGCTCTCTGCACGCCTCTCACGGCTGTACTACGCGTGACTCATTATGTGTTCATCAGTTTGATTACCAGGCTATAGCCAGCAAATTATTGAGCCTAGCGAGCAGAAGAAGCACCCCAGCGCACAATCGCAAGCGACTGTACAGATTCATCAAACAGTAAGTGTGTGTTTTTTTGTGTATGTACTGATCATGTTGTGAGCGTATCTCATGTGCCTGCGCTAATGGGAAGCTGGGTATTAATAAATGTGCCTAATAACACAATCAGCATAATTATCCCTATGTCCTAAACACTGGGTAAGAATAAGCTCTTAAACAAAACACACAGTATCGCTCACTGCAGCTATTTACACTATATCATTACTACAATCACCAGTGAGAACCCTTCTTCCTGGATGGTAAACAGAACTAACAACTCCCCAGTTTACCAGCGCCAGAGTCCTGCTGCCATTAAGTAGGTGTTGAGATACCTCTGGCGGGGGCTCAGATAATTGTGTTAACTACTCACTTTATTTGGGGTACGCATCTGCGCTCGTTACTCACTGCATCCCATAATACAAAATGTATGACTCCTCAATGGAACCTAGTCCGGAGGAAAGTTGCCCAATCCCCCTCTCCGTTCTGTACAGTCGGGGTAGGACTATGTTTTTCCTCCTGTTACCTGTGCTGGGCATCTATTTGCTGGAATCGGTTATAGCTGCTGTTTACTTACCGGCTTCTCCAATGCTGGGTTTCAGGTTAGTCTGTATATTTCCTATGAAGATAGACACGGGCGAATGCTTATGCACTGTATTATAGGCAGATCCTGGTGCAGTTTGTATACTGCTTGTGATCCTATGCCACTGTAAGTGCGCAAATTCATTTCTTTCTAATGGCAGCAAGAGTCCACAGATTCATTCATAACCTATGGGAAATACTTCACCTGGCCACCAGGAGGCGGCAAAGACACCCAGAGCAATAAATATTCCTTCCACTTAAACCCCTACCCTCTCAGTAAGTTCTTTGCCTCATGCCATAGAGTTAGGCAGAGAGAGGTGCTCTGCTGAAGATTGTTTCTTTCATGTAAGTGGCAAGAGTCCATGAGCTAGTGACGTATGGGATATACATTCCTACCAGGAGGGGGCAAAGTTTCCCAAACCTCAAAATGCCTATAAATACAACTCCAACCTCACTCATACCTCAGTTTTACAAACTTTGCCTCCTGTGGAGGTGGTGAAGCAAGTTGTGCTTGATTTTCTTCTGTGAAAGGCGCTTCTAAGCATATTGCAGCCCAGTTCCTCTCTAAGTGCAGAGTTTGTCTGAGGGATGTGAAGGGAGTATTGCCTGATGATACCATGTTTCACCTATGGGAAATCTATTCTAAGGCTCTCTGTAAATCGGTCACAGGGATTCATCTGCTGCCTCCCTTTACAGATCGAAATTATACTCCTCTACCATTACCTCTGCTGATTTAGCTGTCTGCTATATACTCTTGTACCATTACCTCTGCTGATTTAGCGGTCTGCTATATACTCTTGTACCATTACCTCTGCTGATTTAGCGGTCTGCTATATACTCTTGTACCATTACCTCTGCTGATTTAGCGGTCTGCTATATACTCTTGTACCATTACCTCTGCTGATTTAGCGGTCTGCTATATACTCTTGTACCATTACCTCTGCTGATACGTTTCAGTACTGGTTTAGCTGTCTGCTATATACTCTTGTACCATTACCTCTGCTGATACGTTTCAGTACTAGTTTAGCTGTCTGCTATATACTCTTGTACCATTACCTCTGCTGATACGTTTCAGTACTGGTTTAGTTGTCTGCTATATACTCTTGTACCATTACCTCTGCTGATATGTTTCAGTACTGGTTTAGCTGTCTGCTATATACTCTTGTACCATTACCTCTGCTGATACGTTTCAGTACTGGTTTAGCTGTCTGCTATATACTCTTGTACCATTACCTCTGCTAATACGTTTCAGTACTAGTTTAGCTGTCTGCTATATACTCTTGTACCATTACCTCTGCTGATACGTTTCAGTACTGGTTTAGTTGTCTGCTATATACTCTTGTACCATTACCTCTGCTAATACGTTTCAGTACTAGTTTAGCTGTCTGCTATATACTCTTGTACCATTACCTCTGCTGATATGTTTCAGTACTGGTTTAGCTGTCTGCTATATACTCCTATACCATTACCTCTGCTGATATGTTTCAGTACTGGTTTAGCTGTCTGCTATATACTCTTGTACCATTACCTCTGCTAATACGTTTCAGTACTGGTTTAGCTGGCTGCTATATACTCTTGTACCATTACCTCTGCTGATATGTTTCAGTACTGGTTTAGCTGTCTGCTATATACTCTTGTAACATTACCTCTGCTGATATGTTTCAGTACTGGTTTAGCTGTCTGCTATATACTCTTGTACCATTACCTCTGCTGATATGTTTCAGTACTGGTTTAGCGGTCTGCTATATACTCCTATACCATTACCTCTGCTGATATGTTTCAGTACTGGTTTAGCTGTCTGCTATATACTATTGTACCATTACCTCTGCTGATATGTGTCAGTACTGGTTTAGCTGTCTGCTATATACTATTGTACCATTACCTCTGCTGATATGTTTCAGTACTGGTTTAGCTGTCTGCTATATACTCTTGTACCATTACCTCTGCTGATATGTTTCATTACTGGTTTAGCTGTCTGCTATATACTCTTGTACCATTACCTCTGCTGATACGTTTCAGTACTGGTTTAGTTGTCTGCTATATACTCTTGTACCATTACCTCTGCTGATACGTTTCAGTACTGGTTTAGCTGTCTGCTATATACTCTTGTACCATTACCTCTGCTGATATGTTTCAGTACTGGTTTAGCTGTCTGCTTTATATTCTTGTACCATTACCTCTGCTGATATGTTTCAGTACTGGTTTAGCTGTCTGCTATATACTCTTGTACCATTACCTCTGATGATACGTTTCAGCACTGGTTTAGCTGTCTGCTATATACTCTTGTACCATTACCTCTGCTGATACGTTTCAGTACTGGTTTAGCTGTCTGCTATATACTTTTGTACCATTACCTCTGCTGATATGTTTCAGTACTGGTTTAGCTGTCTGCTATATATTCTTGTACCATTACCTCTGCTGATATGTTTCAGTACTGGTTTAGCTGTCTGCTATATATTCTTGTACCATTACCTCTGCTGATATGTTTCAGTACTGGTTTAGCTGTCTGCTATATACTCTTGTACCATTACCTCTGCTGATACGTTTCAGTACTGGTTTAGCTGTCTGCTATATACTCTTGTACCATTACCTCTGCTGATACGTTTCAGTACTGATTTAGCTGTCTGCTATATACTCTTGTACCATTACCTCTGCTGATACGTTTCAGTACTGATTTAGCTGTCTGCTATATACTCTTGTACCATTACCTCTGCTGATATGTTTCAGTACTGGTTTAGCTGTCTGCTATATACTCTTGTACCATTACCTCTGCTGATATGTTTCAGTACTGGTTTAGTTGTCTGCTATATACTCTTGTACCATTACCTCTGCTGATGTGTTTCAGTACTGGTTTAGTTGTCTGCTATATACTCTTGTACCATTACTTCTGCTGATATGTTTCAGTACTGGTTTAGCTGTCTGCTATATACTCTTGTGCCATTACCTCTGCTGATACGTTTCAGTACTGGTTTAGCTGTCTGCTATATACTCCTGTACCATTACCTCTGCTGATATGTTTCAGTACTGGTTTAGCTGTGTGCTATATACTCTTGTGCCATTACCTCTGCTGATACGTTTCAGTACTGGTTTAGCTGTCTGCTATATACTCCTGTACCATTACCTCTGCTGATACGTTTCTGTACTGGTTTAGCTGTCTGCTATATACTCTTGTACCATTACCTCTGCTGATACGTTTCAGTACTGATTTAGCTGTCTGCTATATACTCTTGTACCATTACCTCTGCTGATATGTTTCAGTACTGGTTTAGCTGTCTGCTATATACTCTTGTACCATTACCTCTGCTGATATGTTTCAGTACTGGATTAGCTGTCTGCTATACAGGGAGTGCAGAATTATTAGGCAAATGAGTATTTTGACCACATCATCCATTTTATGCATGTTGTCTTACTCCAAGCTGTATAGGCTCGAAAGCCTACTACCAATTAAGCATATTAGGTGATGTGCATCTCTGTAATGAGAAGGGGTGTGGTCTAATGACATCAACACCCTATATCAGGTGTGCATAGTTATTAGGCAACTTCCTTTCCTTTGGCAAAATGGGTCAAAAGAAGGACTTGACAGGCTCAGAAAAGTCAAAAATAGTGATATATCTTGCAGAGGGATGCAGCACTCTTAAAATTGCAAAGCTTCTGAAGCGTGATCATCGAACAATCAAGCGTTTCATTCAAAATAGTCAACAGGGTCGCAAGAAGCGTGTGGAAAAACCAAGGCGCAAAATAACTGCCCATGAACTGAGAAAAGTCAAGCGTGCAGCTGCCAAGATGCCACTTGCCACCAGTTTGGCCATATTTCAGAGCTGCAACATCACTGGAGTGCCCAAAAGCACAAGGTGTGCAATACTCAGAGACATGGCCAAGGTAAGAAAGGCTGAAAGACGACCACCACTGAACAAGACACACAAGCTGAAACGTCAAGACTGGGCCAAGAAATATCTCAAGACTGATTTTTCTAAGGTTTTATGGACTGATGAAATGAGAGTGAGTCCAGATGGATGGGCCCGTGGCTGGATTGGTAAAGGGTAGAGAGCTCCAGTCCGACTCAGACGCCAGCAAGGTGGAGGTGGAGTACTGGTTTGGGCTGGTATCATCAAAGATGAGCTTGTGGGGCCTTTTCGGGTTGAGGATGGAGTCAAGCTCAACTCCCAGTCCTACTGCCAGTTTCTGGAAGACACCTTCTTCAAGCAGTGGTACAGGAAGAAGTCTGCATCCTTCAAGAAAAACATGATTTTCATGCAGGACAATCCTCCATCACACGCGTTCAAGTACTCCACAGCGTGGCTGGCAAGAAAGGGTATAAAAGAAGAAAATATAATGACATGGCCTCCTTGTTCACCTGATCTGAACCCCATTGAGAACCTGTGGTCCATCATCAAATGTGAGATTTACAAGGAGGGAAAACAGTACACCTCTCTGAACAGTGTCTGGGAGGCTGTGGTTGCTGCTGCACGCAATGTTAATGGTGAACAGATCAAAACACTGACAGAATCCATGGATGGCAGGCTTTTGAGTGTCCTTGCAAAGAAAGGTGGCTATATTGGTCACTGATTTGTTTTTGTTTTGTTTTTGAATGTCAGAAATGTATATTTGTGAATGTTGAGATGTTATATTGGTTTCACTGGTAAAAATAAATAATTGAAATGGGTATATATTTGTTTTTTGTTAAGTTGCCTAATAATTATGCACAGTAATAGTCACCTGCACACACAGATATCCCCCTAAAATAGCTAAAACTAAAAACAAACTAAAAACTACTTCCAAAACTATTCAGCTTTGATATTAATGAGTTTTTTGGGTTCATTGAAAACATGGTTGTTGTTCAATAATAAAATTAATCCTCAAAAATACAACTTGCCTAATAATTCTGCACTCCCTGTATACTCTTGTACCATTACCTCTGCTGATATGTTTCAGTACTGGATTAGCTGTCTGCTATATACTCTTGTACCATTACCTCTGCTGATATGTTTCAGTACTGGTTTAGCTGTCTGCTATATACTCTTGTACCATTACCTCTGCTGATACGTTTCTGTACTGGTTTAGCTGTCTGCTATATACTCTTGTACCATTACCTCTGCTGATACGTTTCAGTACTGATTTAGCTGTCTGCTATATACTCTTGTACCATTACCTCTGCTGATATGTTTCAGTACTGGTTTAGCTGTCTGCTATATAATCTTGTACCATTACCTCTGCTGATATGTTTCAGTACTGGTTTAGCTGTCTGCTATATACTCCTCTACCATTACCTCTGCTGATATGTTTCAGTACTGGTTTAGCTGTCTGCTATATACTCTTGTACCATTACCTCTGCTGATATGTTTCTGTACTGGTTTAGCTGTCTGCTATATACTCTTGTACCATTACCTCTGCTGATATGTTTCAGTACTGGTTTAGTTGTCTGCTATATACTCTTGTACCATTACCTCTGCTGATATGTTTCAGTACTGGTTTAGCTGTCTGCTATATACTCTTGTACCATTACCTCTGCTGATACGTTTCAGTACTGGTTAAGCTGTCTGCTATATACTCTTGTACCATTACCTCTGCTGATACGTTTCAGTACTGGTTTAGTTGTCTGCTATATACTCTTGTACCATTACCTCTGCTGATATGTTTCACTACTGGTTTAGCTGTCTGCTATATACTCTTGTACCATTACCTCTGCTGATATGTTTCAGTACTGGTTTAGCTGTCTGCTATATACTCTTGTACCATTACCTCTGCTGATATGTTTCAGTACTGGTTTAGCTGTCTGCTATATACTCTTGTACCATTACCTCTGCTGATATGTTTCAGTATTGGTTTAGCTGTCTGCTATATACTCTTGTACCATTACCTCTGCTGATATGTTTCAGTACTGGTTTAGCTGTCTGCTATATACTCTTGTACCATTACCTCTGCTGATATGTTTCAGTACTGGTTTAGCTGTATGCTATATACTCTTGTACCATTACTTCTGCTGATACGTTTCAGTACTGGTTTAGCTGTCTGCTATATACTCTTGTACCATTACCTCTGCTGATATGTTTCAGTACTGGTTTAGCTGTCTGCTATATACTCTTGTACCATTACCTCTGCTGATATGTTTCAGTACTGGTTTAGCTGTCTGCTATATACTCTTGTACCATTACCTCTGCTGATACGTTTCAGTACTGGTTTAGCTGTCTGCTATATACTCTTGTACCATTACCTCTGCTGATATGTTTCACTACTGGTTTAGCTGTCTGCTATATACTCTTGTACCATTACCTCTGCTGATATGTTTCACTACTGGTTTAGCTGTCTGCTATATACTCTTGTACCATTACCTCTGCTGATATGTTTCACTACTGGTTTAGCTGTCTGCTATATACTCTTGTACCATTACCTCTGCTGATATGTTTCAGTACTGGTTTAGCTGTCTGCTATATACTCTTGTACCATTACCTCTGCTGATATGTTTCAGTACTGGTTTAGCTGTCTGCTATATACTCTTGTACCATTACCTCTGCTGATATGTTTCAGTACTGGTTTAGCTGTCTGCTATATACTCTTGTACCATTACCTCTGCTGATACGTTTCAGTACTGGTTTAGCTGTCTGCTATATACTCCTTTACCATTACCTCTGCTGATGAGTTTCACTACTGGTTTAGCTGTCTGCTATATACTCTTGTACCATTACCTCTGCTGATATGTTTCAGTACTGGTTTAGCTGTCTGCTATATACTCTTGTACCATTACCTCTGCTGATATGTTTCAGTACTGGTTTAGCTGTCTGCTATATACTCTTGTACCATTACCTCTGCTGATATGTTTCAGTACTGGTTTAGCTGTCTGCTATATACTCCTGTACCATTACCTCTGCTGATATGTTTCAGTACTGGTTTAGCTGTCTGCTATATACTCTTGTACCATTACCTCTGCTGATATGTTTCAGTACTGGTTTAGTTGTCTGCTATATACTCTTGTACCATTACCTCTGCTGATATGTTTCAGTACTGGTTTAGTTGTCTGCTATATACTCTTGTACCATTACCTCTGCTGATATGTTTCAGTACTGGTTTAGCTGTCTGCTATATACTCTTGTACCATTACCTCTGCTGATACGTTTCAGTACTGGTTTAGCTGTCTGCTATATACTCTTGTACCATTACCTCTGCTGATATGTTTCAGTACTGGTTTAGCTGTCTGCTATATACTCTTGTACCATTACCTCTGCTGATATGTTTCAGTACTGGTTTAGCTGTCTGCTATATACTCCTCTACCATTACCTCTGCTGATACGTTTCAGTACTGGTTTAGTTGTCTGCTATATACTCTTGTACCATTACCTCTGCTGACATGTTTCAGTACTGGTTTAGCTGTCTGCTATATACTCTTGTACCATTACCTCTGCTGATATGTTTCAGTACTGTTTTAGCTGTCTGCTATATACTCTTGTACCATTACCTCTGCTGATATGTTTCAGTACTGGTTTAGCTGTCTGCTATATACTCTTGTACCATTACCTCTGCTGATATGTTTCAGTACTGGTTTAGCTGTCTGCTATATACTCTTGTACCATTACTTCTGCTGATATGTTTCAGTACTGGTTTAGCTGTCTGCTATATACTCTTGTACAATTACCTCTGCTGATATGTTTCAGTACTGGTTTAGCTGTCTGCTATATACTCTTGTACCATTACCTCTGCTGATACGTTTCAGTACTGGTTTAGCTGTCTGCTATATACTCTTGTACCATTACCTCTGCTGATACGTTTCAGTACTGATTTATCTGTCTGCTATATACTCTTGTACCATTACCTCTGCTGATACGTTTCAGTACTGGTTTAGCTGTCTGCTATATACTCTTGTACCATTACCTCTGCTGATATGTTTCAGTACTGGTTTAGCTGTCTGCTATATACTCTTGTACCATTACCTCTGCTGATATGTTTCAGTACTGGTTTAGCTGTCTGCTATATACTCTTGTACCATTACCTCTGCTGATACGTTTCAGTACTGGTTAAGCTGTCTGCTATATACTCTTGTACCATTACCTCTGCTGATATGTTTCAGTACTGGTTTAGCTGTCTGCTATATACTCTTGTACCATTACCTCTGCTGATATGTTTCAGTACTGGTTTAGCTGTCTGATATAAACTCCTATACCATTACCTCTGCTGATATGTTTCAGTACTGGTTTAGCTATCTGCTATATACTCTTGTACCATTATCTCTGCTGATATGTTTCAGTACTGGTTTAGCTGTCTGCTATATACTCTTGTACCATTATCTCTGCTGATATGTTTCAGTACTGGTTTAGCTATCTGCTATATACTCTTGTACCATTATCTCTGCTGATATGTTTCAGTACTGGTTTAGCTATCTGCTATATACTCTTGTACCATTATCTCTGCTGATATGTTTCAGTACTGGTTTAGCTGTCTGCTATATACTCTTGTACCATTATCTCTGCTGATACGTTTCAGTATTGGTTTAGCTGTCTGCTATATACTCTTGTACCATTACCTCTGCTGATATGTTTCAGTACTGGTTTAGCTGTCTGCTATATACTCTTGTACCATTACCTCTGCTGATACGTTTCAGTACTGGTTTAGCTGTCTGCTATATACTCTTGTACAATTACCTCTGCTGATATGTTTCAGTACTGGTTTAGCTGTCTGCTATATACTCTTGTACCATTACCTCTGCTGATATGTTTCAGTACTGATTTAGCTGTCTGCTATATACTCTTGTACCATTACCTCTGCTGATATGTTTCAGTACTGATTTAGCTGTCTGTAATATACTCCTATACCATTACCTCTGCTGATATTTTTCAGTACTGGTTTAGCCGTCTGCTATATACTCTTGTACCATTACCTCTGCTGATACGTTTCAGTACTGGTTTAGCTGTCTGCTATATACTCTTGTAACATTACCTCTGCTGATATGTTTCAGTACTGGTTTAGCTGTCTGCTATATACTCTTGTACCATTACCTCTGCTGATATGTTTCAGTACTGGTTTAGCTGTCTGCTATATACTCTTGTACCATTACCTCTGCTGATACGTTTCAGTACTGGTTTAGCTGTCTGCTATATACTCTTGTACCATTACCTCTGCTGATACGTTTCAGTACTGGTTTAGCTGTCTGCTATATACTCTTGTACCATTACCTCTGCTGATATGTTTCATTACTGGTTTAGCTGTCTGCTATATACTCTTGTACCATTACATCTGCTGATATGTTTCAGTACTGGTTTAGCTGTCTGCTATATACTCTTGTACCATTACCTCTGCTGATACGTTTCAGTACTGGTTTAGTTGTTTGCTATATACTGTTGTACCATTACCTCTGCTGATACGTTCCAGTACTGGTTTGGCTGTCTGCTATATACTCTTGTACCATTACCTCTGCTGATATGTTTCAGTACTGGTTTAGCTGTCTGCTATATACTCTTGTACCATTACCTCTGATGAAACGTTTCAGTACTGGTTTAGCTGTCTGCTATATACTCTTGTACCATTACCTCTAGTGATATGTTTCAGTACTGGTTTAGCTGTCTGCTATATACTCTTGTACCATTACCTCTGCTGATATGTTTCAGTACTAGTTTAGCTGTCTTCTATATACTCTTGTACCATTACCTCTGCTGATATGTTTCAGTACTAGTTTAGCTGTCTTCTATATACTCTTGTACCATTACCTCTGCTGATACGTTTCAGTACTGGTTTAGCTGTCTGCTATATACTCTTGTACCATTACCTCTGCTGATATGTTTCAGTACTGGTTTAGCTGTCTGCTATATACTCTTGTACCATTACCTCTGCTGATACGTTTCAGTACTGGTTTAGCTGTCTGCTATATACTCTTGTACCATTACATCTGCTGATATGTTTCAGTACTGGTTTAGCTGTCTGCTATATACTCTTGTACCATTACCTCTGCTGATAAGTTTCAGTACTGGTTTAGCTGTCTGCTATATACTCTTGTACCATTACCTCTGATGAAACGTTTCAGTACTGGTTTAGCTGTCTGCTATATACTCTTGTACCATTACCTCTAGTGATATGTTTCAGTACTGGTTTAGCTGTCTGCTATATACTCTTGTACCATTACCTCTAGTGATATGTTTCAGTACTGGTTTAGCTGTCTGCTATATACTCTTGTACCATTACCTCTAGTGATATGTTTCAGTACTGGTTTAGCGGTCTGCTATATACTCTTGTACCATTACCTCTGCTGATATGTTTCAGTACTGGTTTAGCTGTCTGCTATATACTCTTGTACCATTACCCCTGCTGATACGTTTCAGTACTGGTTTAGCTGTCTGCTATATACTCTTGTACCATTACCTCTGATGAAACGTTTCAGTACTGGTTTAGCTGTCTGCTATATACTCTTGTACCATTACCTCTAGTGATATGTTTCAGTACTGGTTTAGCTGTCTGCTATATACTCTTGTACCATTACCTCTAGTGATATGTTTCAGTACTGGTTTAGCTGTCTGCTATATACTCTTGTACCATTACCTCTAGTGATATGTTTCAGTACTGGTTTAGCGGTCTGCTATATACTCTTGTACCATTACCTCTGCTGATATGTTTCAGTACTGGTTTAGCTGTCTGCTATATACTCTTGTACCATTACCCCTGCTGATACGTTTCAGTACTGGTTTAGCTGTCTGCTATATATTCTTGTACCATTACCTCTGCTGATATGTTTCAGTACTGGTTTAGCTGTCTGCTATATAGTATTGTACCATTACCTCTGCTGATACGTTTCAGTACTGGTTTAGTTGTTTGCTATATACTGTTGTACCATTACCTCTGCTGATACGTTTCAGTATTGGTTTAGTTGTCTGCTATATACTCTTGTACCATTACCTCTGCTGATATGTTTCAGTACTAGTTTAGCTGTCTGCTATATACTCTTGTACCATTACCTCTGATGAAACGTTTCAGTACTGGTTTAGCTGTCTGCTATATACTCTTGTACCATTACCTCTGATGAAACGTTTCAGTACTGGTTTAGTTGTCTGCTATATACTCTTGTACCATTACCTCTGCTGATATGTTTCAGTACTAGTTTAGCTGTCTTCTATATACTCTTGTACCATTACCTCTGCTGATATGTTTCAGTACTAGTTTAGCTGTCTTCTATATACTCTTGTACCATTACCTCTGCTGATACGTTTCAGTACTGGTTTAGCTGTCTGCTATATACTCTTGTACCATTACCTCTGCTGATATGTTTCAGTACTGGTTTAGCTGTCTGCTATATACTCTTGTACCATTACCTCTGCTGATACGTTTCAGTACTGGTTTAGCTGTCTGCTATATACTCTTGTACCATTACATCTGCTGATATGTTTCAGTACTGGTTTAGCTGTCTGCTATATACTCTTGTACCATTACCTCTGCTGATAAGTTTCAGTACTGGTTTAGCTGTCTGCTATATACTCTTGTACCATTACCTCTGATGAAACGTTTCAGTACTGGTTTAGCTGTCTGCTATATACTCTTGTACCATTACCTCTAGTGATATGTTTCAGTACTGGTTTAGCTGTCTGCTATATACTCTTGTACCATTACCTCTAGTGATATGTTTCAGTACTGGTTTAGCTGTCTGCTATATACTCTTGTACCATTACCTCTAGTGATATGTTTCAGTACTGGTTTAGCGGTCTGCTATATACTCTTGTACCATTACCTCTGCTGATATGTTTCAGTACTGGTTTAGCTGTCTGCTATATACTCTTGTACCATTACCCCTGCTGATACGTTTCAGTACTGGTTTAGCTGTCTGCTATATACTCTTGTACCATTACCTCTGATGAAACGTTTCAGTACTGGTTTAGCTGTCTGCTATATACTCTTGTACCATTACCTCTAGTGATATGTTTCAGTACTGGTTTAGCTGTCTGCTATATACTCTTGTACCATTACCTCTAGTGATATGTTTCAGTACTGGTTTAGCTGTCTGCTATATACTCTTGTACCATTACCTCTAGTGATATGTTTCAGTACTGGTTTAGCGGTCTGCTATATACTCTTGTACCATTACCTCTGCTGATATGTTTCAGTACTGGTTTAGCTGTCTGCTATATACTCTTGTACCATTACCCCTGCTGATACGTTTCAGTACTGGTTTAGCTGTCTGCTATATATTCTTGTACCATTACCTCTGCTGATATGTTTCAGTACTGGTTTAGCTGTCTGCTATATAGTATTGTACCATTACCTCTGCTGATACGTTTCAGTACTGGTTTAGTTGTTTGCTATATACTGTTGTACCATTACCTCTGCTGATATGTTTCAATACTGGTTTAGCTGTCTGCTATATACTCTTGTACCATTACCTCTGCTGATATGTTTCAGTACTAGTTTAGCTGTCTGCTATATACTCTTGTACCATTACCTCTGATGAAACGTTTCAGTACTGGTTTAGCTGTCTGCTATATACTCTTGTACCATTACCTCTGCTGATATGTTTCAGTACTGGTTTAGCTGTCTGCTATAGACTCTTGTACCATTACCTCTGCTGATATGTTTCAGTACTGGTTTAGCTGTCTGCTATATAGTATTGTACCATTACCTCTGCTGATATGTTTCAGTACTGGTTTAGCTGTCTGCTATATACTCTTGTACCATTACCTCTGCTGATATGTTTCAGTACTGGTTTAGCTGTCTGCTATATACTCTTGTACCATTACCTCTGCTGATATGTTTCAGTACTGGTTTAGCTGTCTGCTATATACTCTTGTACCATTACCTCTGCTGATATGTTTCAGTACTGGTTTAGCTGTCTGCTATATACTCTTGTACCATTACCTCTGCTGATATGTTTCAGTACTGGTTTAGCTGTCTGCTATATACTCTTGTACCATTACCTCTGCTGATATGTTTCATTACTGGTTTAGCTGTCTGCTATATACTCCTCTACCATTACCTCTGCTGATACGTTTCAGTACTGGTTTAGTTGTCTGCTATATACTCTTGTACCATTACCTCTGCTGATATGTTTCAGTACTGGTTTAGCTGTCTGCTATATACTCTTGTACCATTACCTCTGCCGATAGGTTTCAGTACTGGTTTGGCTGTCTGCTATATACTCTTATACCATTACCTCTGCTGATACGTTTCAGTACTGGTTTAGCTGTCTGCTATATTCTCTTGTACCATTACCTCTGATGAAACGTTTCAGTACTGGTTTAGCTGTCTGCTATGTACTCTTGTACCATTACCTCTGCTGATATGTTTCAGTACTGGTTTAGCTGTCTGCTATATTCTCTTGTACCATTACCTCTGCTGATATGTTTCAGTACTGGTTTAGCTGTCTGCTATATACTCTTGTACCATTACCTCTGCTGATACGTTTCAGTACTGGTTTAGCTGTCTGCTATATACTCTTGTACCATTACCTCTGCTGATATGTTTCAGTACTGGTTTAGCTGTCTGCTATATACTCTTGTACCATTACTTCTGCTGATATGTTTCAGTACTGGTTTAGCTGTCTGCTATATACTCTTATACCATTACCTCTGCTGATATGTTTCAGTACTGGTTTAGCTGTCTGCTATATACTCTTGTACCATTACCTCTGCTGATATGTTTCAGTACTGGTTTAGCTGTCTGCTATATACTCTTGTACCATTACCTCTGCTGATATGTTTCAGTACTGGTTTTGCTGTCTGCTATATACTCTTGTACCATTACCTCTGCTGATATGTTTCAGTACTGGTTTAGCTGTCTGCTATATACTCTTGTACCATTACCTCTGCTGATACGTTTCAGTACTGGTTTAGCTGTCTGCTATATACTCTTGTACCATTACATCTGCTGATATGTTTCAGTACTGGTTTAGCTGTCTGCTATATACTCTTGTACCATTACCTCTGCTGATATGTTTCAGTACTGGTTTAGCTGTCTGCTATATACTCATGTACCATTACCTCTGCTGATATGTTTCAGTACTGGTTTAGCTGTCTGCTATATACTCTTGTACCATTACATCTGCTGATATGTTTCAGTACTGGTTTAGCTGTCTGCTATATACTCTTGTACCATTACCTCTGCTGATATGTTTCAGTACTGGTTTAGCTGTCTGCTATATACTCTTGTACCATTACCTCTGCTGATACGTTTCAGTACTGGTTTAGCTGTCTGCTATATACTCTTGTACCATTACCTCTGCTGATACGTTTCAGTACTGGTTTAGCTGTCTGCTATATACTCTTGTACCATTACCTCTGCTGATATGTTTCAGTACTGGTTTAGCTGTCTGCTATATACTCCTGTAACATTACCTCTGCTGATATGTTTCAGTACTGGTTTAGCTGTCTGCTATATACTCTTGTACCATTACGTCTGCTGATATGTTTCAGTAATGGTTTAGCTGTCTGCTATATACTCCTTTACCATTACCTCTGCTGATATGTTTCAGTACTGATTTAGCTGTCTGCTATATACTCTTGTACCATTACCTCTGCTGATATGTTTCAGTACTGGTTTAGCTGTCTGCTATATACTCTTGTACCATTACCTCTGCCGATACGTTTCAGTACTGGTTTAGCTGTCTGCTATATACTCTTGTACCATTACCTCTTCTGATATGTTTCAGTACTGATTTAGCTGTCTGCTATATTCTCTTGTACCATTACCTCTGCTGATATGTTTCAGTACTGGTTTAGCTGTCTGCTATATACTCTTGTACCATTACCTCTGCTGATACGTTTCAGTACTGGTTTAGCTGTCTGCTATATACTCTTGTACCATTACCTCTGCTGATATGTTTCAGTACTGGTTTAGCTGTCTGCTATATACTCTTGTACCATTACCTCTGCTGATACGTTTCAGTACTGGTTTAGTTGTCTGCTATATACTCTTGTACCATTACCTCTGCTGATATGTTTCAGTACTGGTTTAGCTGTCTGCTATATACTCTTGTACCATTACCTCTGCTGATATGTTTCAGTACTGGTTTAGCTGTCTGCTATATACTCTTATACCATTACCTCTGCTGATATGTTTCAGTACTGATTTAGCTGTCTGCTATATACTCCTGTACCATTACATCTGCTGATACGTTTCAGTACTGGTTTAGCTGTCTGATATATACTCTTGTACCATTACCTCTGCTGATATGTTTCAGTACTGGTTTAGCTGTCTGCTATATACTCTTGTACCATTACCTCTGCTGATATGTTTCAGTACTGGTTTAGCTGTCTGCTATATACTCTTGTACCATTACCTCTGCTGATACGTTTCAGTACTGGTTTAGCTGTGTGCTATATACTCTTGTACCATTACCTCTGCTGATATGTTTCAGTACTGGTTTAGCTGTGTGCTATATACTCTTGTACCATTACCTCGGCTGATATGTTTCAGTACTGATTTAGCTGTCTGCTATATACTCTTGTACCATTACCTCTGCTGATATGTTTCACTACTGGTTTAGCTGTCTGCTATATACTCTTGTACCATTACCTCTGCTGATAGGTTTCATTACTGGTTTAGCTGTCTGCTATATACTCTTGTACCATTACCTCTGCTGATACGTTTTAGTACTGGTTTAGCTGTCTGCTATATACTCTTGTACCATTACCTCTGCTGATATGTTTCAGTACTGGTTTAGCTGTCTGCTATATACTCTTGTACCATTACCTCTGCTGATATGTTTCACTACTGGTTTAGCTGTCTGCTATATACTCTTGTACCATTACCTCTGCTGATACGTTTCAGTGCTGGTCTAGCTGTCTGCTATATACTCTTGTACCATTACCTCTGCTGATATGTTTCACTACTGGTTTAGCTGTCTGCTATATACTCTTGTACCATTACCCCTGCTGATACGTTTCAGTACTGGTTTAGCTGTCTGCTATATACTCTTGTACCATTACCTCTGCTGATATGTTTCAGTACTGGTTTAGCTGTCTGCTATATACTCTTGTACCATTACCTCTGCTGATATGTTTCAGTACTGGTTTAGCTGTCTGCTATATACTCTTGTACCATTACGTCTGCTGATATGTTTCAGTACTGGTTTAGCTGTCTGCTATATACTCTTGTACCATTACCTCTGCTGATATGTTTCAGTACTGGTTTAGCTGTCTGCTATATACTCTTGTACCATTACCTCTGCTGATATGTTTCAGTACTGGTTTAGCTGTCTGCTATATACTCTTGTACCATTACCTCTGCTGATATGTTTCAGTACTGGTTTAGCTGTCTGCTATATACTCTTGTACCATTACCTCTGCTGATACGTTTCAGTACTGGTTTAGCTGTCTGCTATATACTCTTGTACCATTACCTCTGCTGATATGTTTCAGTACTGGTTTAGCTGTCTGCTATATACTCTTGTACCATTACCTCTGCTGATATGTTTCAGTACTGGTTTAGCTGTCTGCTATATACTCTTGTACCATTACCTCTGCTGATATGTTTCAGTACTGGTTTAGCTGTCTGCTATATACTCTTGTACCATTACCTCTGCTGATATGTTTCAGTACTTCTTTAGCTGTCTGCTATATACTCTTGTACCATTACAACTGCTGATATGTTTCAGTACTGGTTTAGCTGTCTGCTATATACTCTTGTACCATTACCTCTGCTGATATGTTTCAGTACTGGTTTAGCTGTCTGCTATATACTCTTGTACCATTACCTCTGCTGATATGTTTCAGTACTGGTTTAGCTGTCTGCTATATACTCTTGTACCATTACCTCTGCTGAAATGTTTCAGTACTGGTTTAGCTGTCTGCTATATACTCTTGTACAATTACCTCTGCTGATATGTTTCAGTACTGGTTTAGCTGTCTGCTATATACTCTTGTACCATTACCTCTGCTGATATGTTTCAGTACTGGTTTAGCTGTCTGCTATATACTCTTGTACCATTACCTCTGCTGATATGTTTCAGTACTGGTTTAGCTGTCTGCTATATACTCTTGTACAATTACCTCTGCTGATATGTTTCAGTACTGGTTTGGCTGTCTGCTATATACTCTTGTACCATTACCTCTGCTGATACGTTTCAATACTGGTTTAGCTGCCTGCTATATACTCTTGTACCATTACCTCTGCTGATATGTTTCAGTTATGGTTTAGCTGTCTGCTATATACTCTTGTACCATTACCTCTGCTGATACGTTTCAATACTGGTTTAGCTGCCTGCTATATACTC
Source organism: Bombina bombina (assembly GCF_027579735.1). Taxonomy (NCBI): domain Eukaryota; kingdom Metazoa; phylum Chordata; class Amphibia; order Anura; family Bombinatoridae; genus Bombina; species Bombina bombina. The sequence goes on from NW_026513123.1 coordinate 23,680, forward strand.
TTGTACCATTACCTCTGCTGATACGTTTCAGTACTGGTTTAGCTGTCTGCTATATACTCTTGTACCATTACCTCTGATGATACGTTTCAGTACTGGTTTAGCTGTGTGCTATATACTCTTGTACCATTACCTCTGCTGATACGTTTCAGTACTGGTTTAGCTGTCTGCTATATACTCTTGTACCATTACCTCTGCTGATATGTTTCAGTACTGGTTTAGCTGTCTGCTATATACTCTTGTACCATTACCTCTGCTGATATGTTTCAGTACTGGTTTAGCTGTCTGCTATATACTCTTGTACCATTACCTCTGCTGATACGTTTCAGTACTGGTTTAGTTGTTTGCTATATACTGTTGTACCATTACCTCTGCTGATATGTTTCAGTACTGGTTTAGCTGTCTGCTATATACTCTTGTACCATTACATCTGCTGATACGTTTCAGTACTGGTTTAGCTGTCTGCTATATACTCTTGTACCATTACCTCTGCTGATATGTTTCAGTACTGGTTTAGCTGTCTGCTATATACTCTTGTACCATTACCTCTGCTGATACGTTTCAGTACTGGTTTAGCTGTCTGCTATATACTCTTGTACCATTACCTCTGCTGATATGTTTCAGTACTGATTTAGCTGTCTGCTATATACTCTTGTACCATTACCTCTGCTGATATGTTTCAGTACTGGTTTAGCTGTCTGCTATATACTCTTGTACCATTACCTCTGCTGATGAGTTTCAGTACTGGTTTAGCTGTCTGCTATATAATCTTGTACCATTACCTCTGCTGATATGTTTCAGTACTGGTTTAGCTGTCTGCTATATACTCTTGTACCATTACCTCTGCTGATATGTTTCAGTACTGGTTTAGCTGTCTGCTATATACTCTTGTACCATTACCTCTGCTGATATGTTTCAGTACTGGTTTGGCTGTCTGCTATATACTCTTGTACCATTACCTCTGCTGATATGTTTCAGTACTGGTTTGGCTGTCTGCTATATACTCTTGTACCATTACCTCTGCTGATATGTTTCAGTACTGGTTTAGCTGTCTGCTATATACTCCTTTACCATTACCTCTGCTGATATGTTTCAGTACTGATTTAGCTGTCTGCTATATACTCTTGTACCATTACATCTGCTGATATGTTTCACTACTGGTCTAGCTGTCTGCTATATACTCTTGTACCATTACCCCTGCTGATACGTTTCAGTACTGGTTTAGCTGTCTGCTATATATTCTTGTACCATTACCTCTGCTGATAAGTTTCAGTACTGGTTTAGCTGTCTGCTATATACTCTTGTTCCATTACCTCTGCTGATATGTTTCAGTACTGGTTTAGCTGTCTGCTATATACTCCTGTACTATTACCTCTGCTGATATGTTTCAGTACTGGTTTAGCTGTCTGCTATATACTCCTCTACCATTACCTCGGCTGATACGTTTCAGTACTGGTTTAGCTGTCTGCTATATATTCTTGTACCATTACCTCTGCTGATATGTTTCAGTACTGGTTTAGCTGTCTGCTATATACTCCTGTACCATTACCTCTGCTGATATGTTTCAGTACTGGTTTAGCTGTCTGCTATATATTCTTGTACCATTACCTCTGCTGATATGTTTCAGTACTGGTTTAGCTGTCTGCTATATACTCTTGGGTGCTCTGACAAAATGCAGAAAGACTTTTGGCAGAAGGACATTTGGCAGACGGACAGAAAGCTAAAGAATGTTCCGATTTCGGCCGAGGGCAGATGCGTTACCAGAGTGCTCTGTTCTAATCACAGCCTCGGGCGCCGCAACTGCCTCTGGGAACCTTACCATGGGTCCTAGGCCGCACGTTTTGTAATTCTCTGTCTGGGAAACTATCTATCTATCAAATCTATCTATTTATCTATCAAATCTATCTATCTATCGTATCTATCAAATGTATCTATTGCATCTATTGATCTATCTATCTAATCTATGTATCTATCTATCTATCAAATCTATCTATCTTGTGCCGGACTGTTATCTGACAGCCACTTGTGTTTCGGCCAAATGTCCGTCGGCCAAGTGTCCGTTGGCCAAGTGTCCGTCGGCCAAGTGTCCGTCGGCCAAAAGTCCGGCCACGTACTCTTGTACCATTACCTCTGCTGATATGTTTCAGTACTGGTTTAGCTGTCTGCTATATACTCTTGTACCATTACCTCTGCTGATATGTTTCAGTACTGGTTTAGCTGTCTGCTATATACTGTTGTACCATTACCTCTGCTGATATGTTTCAGTACTGGTTTAGCTGTCTGCTATACACTCTTGTACCATTACCTCTGCTGATACGTTTCAGTACTGGTTTAGCTGTCTGCTATATACTCTTGTACCATTACCTCTGCTGATATGTTTCAGTACTGGTTTAGCTGTCTGCTATATACTCTTGTACCATTACCTCTGCTGATATGTTTCAGTACTGGTTTAGCTGTCTGCTATATACTCTTGTACCATTACCTCTGCTGATATGTTTCAGTACTGGTTTAGCTGTCTGCTATATACTCTTGTACCATTACCTCTGCTGATATGTTTCAGTACTGGTTTAGCTGTCTGCTGTATACTCTTGTACCATTACCTCTGCTGATATGTTTCAGTACTGGTTTAGCTGTGTGCTGTATACTCTTGTACCATTACCTCTGCTGATATGTTTCAGTACTGGTTTAGCTGTCTGCTATATAATCTTGTACCATTACCTCTGCTGATATGTTTCAGTACTGGTTTAGCTGTCTGCTATATACTCTTGTACCATTACCTCTGCTGATATGTTTCAGTACTGGTTTAGCTGTCTGCTATATACTCCTGTACCATTACCTCTGCTGATATGTTTCAGTACTGGTTTAGCTGTCTGCTATATACTCTTGTACCATTACCTCTGCTGATACGTTTCAGTACTAGTTTAGCTGTCTGCTATATACTCTTGTACCATTACCTCTGCTGATATGTTTCAGTACTGGTTTAGCTGTCTGCTATATACTCCTGTACCATTACCTCTGCTGATAAGTTTCAGTACTGGTTTAGCTGTCTGCTATATACTCTTGTACCATTACCTCTGTTGATATGTTTCAGTACTGGTTTAGCTGTCTGCTATATACTCTTCTACCATTACCTCTGCTGATATGTTTCAGTACTGGTTTAGCTGTCTGCTATATACTCTTGTACCATTACCTCTGCTGATACGTTTCAGTACTAGTTTAGCTGTCTGCTATATACTCTTGTACCATTACCTCTGCTGATACGTTTCAGTACTGGTTTAGCGGTCTGCTATATACTCTTGTACCATTACCTCTGCTGATATGTTTCAGTACTGGTTTAGCTGTCTGCTATATACTCTTGTACCATTACCTCTGCTGATATGTTTCAGTACTGGTTTAGCTGACTGCTATATACTCTTGTACCATTACCTCTGCTGATACGTTTCAGTACTGGTTTAGCTGTTTGCTATATACTCTTGTACCATTACCTCTGCTGATACATTTCAGTATTGGTTTAGCTGTGTGCTATATACTCTTGTACCATTACCTCTGCTGATACGTTTCAGTACTGGTTTAGCTGTTTGCTATATACTCTTGTACCATTACCTCTGCTGATACGTTTCAGTACTGGTTTAGCTGTCTGCTATATACTCTTGTACCATTACCTCTGCTGATATGTTTCAGTACTGGTTTAGCTGTCTGCTATATACTCTTGTACCATTACCTCTGCTGATATGGTTCAGTACCGGTTTAGCTGTCTGCTATATACTCTTGTACCATTACCTCTGCTGATACGTTTCAGTACTGGTTTAGCTGTCTGCTATATACTCTTGTACCATTACCTCTGCTGATATGTTTCAGTACTGGTTTAGCTGTCTGCTATATACTCTTGTACAATTACCTCTGCTGATATGTTTCAGTACTGGTTTAGCTGTCTGCTTTATACTCTTGTACCATTACCTCTGCTGATATGTTTCAGTACTGGTTTAGCCGTCTGCTATATACTCTTGTACCATTACCTCTGCTGATACGTTTCAGTACTGGTTTAGCTGTCTGCTATATACTCTTGTACCATTACCTCTGCTGATACGTTTCAGTACTGGTTTAGCTGTGTGCTATATACTCTTGTACCATTACCTCTGCTGATATGTTTCAGTACTGGTTTAGCTGTCTGCTATATACTCTTGTACCATTACCTCTGCTGATACGTTTCACTACTGGTTTAGCTGTCTGCTATATACTCCTGTACCATTACCTCTGCTGATATGTTTCAGTACTGGTTTAGCTGTCTGCTATATACTCTTGTACCATTACCTCTGCTGATACGTTTCACTACTGGTTTAGTTGTCTGCTATATACTCTTGTACCATTACCTCTGCTGATATGTTTCAGTACTGGTTTAGCTGTCTGCTTTATATTCTTGTACCATTACCTCTGCTGATATGTTTCAGTACTGGTTTAGCTGTCTGCTATATACTCTTGTACCATTACCTCTGCTGATACGTTTCACTACTGGTTTAGTTGTCTGCTATATACTCTTGTACCATTACCTCTGCTGATACGTTTCAGTACTGGTTTAGCTGTCTGCTATATACTCTTGTACCGTTACATCTGCTGATAAGTTTCAGTACTGGTTTAGCTGTCTGCTATATACTCTTGTACCATTACCTCTGCTGATATGTTTCAGTACTGGTTTAGCTGTCTGCTTTATACTCTTGTACCATTACCTCTGCTGATATGTTTCAGTACTGGTTTAGCTGTCTGCTATATACTCTTGTACCATTACCTCTGCTGATGTGTTTCAGTACTGGTTTAGCTGTCTGCTATATACTCTTGTACCATTACCTCTGCTGATATGTTTCAGTACTGATTTAGCTTTCTGCTATATACTCTTGTACCATTACCTCTGCTGATATGTTTCAGTACTGATTTAGCTTTCTGCTATATACTCTTGTACCATTACCTCTGCTGATACGTTTCAGTACTGGTTTAGCTGTCTGCTATATACTCTTGTACCATTACCTCTGCTGATACGTTTCACTACTGGTTTAGTTGTCTGCTATATACTCCTATACCATTACCTCTGCTGATATGTTTCAGTACTGGTTTAGCTGTCTGCTATATACTCTTGTACCATTACCTCTGCTGATATGTTTCAGTACTGGTTTAGCTGTCTGCTATATACTCTTGTACCATTACCTCTGCTGATACGTTTCAGTACTGGTTTAGCTGTCTGCTATATACTCTTGTACCATTACCTCTGCTGTTATGTTTCAGTACTGGTTTGGCTGTCTGCTATATACTCTTGTACCATTACCTCTGCTGATATGTTTCAGTACTGATTTAGCTGTCTGCTATATACTCTTGTACCATTACCTCTGCTGATATGTTTCAGTACTGGTTTAGCTGTCTGCTATATACTCTTGTACCATTACCTCTGCTGATATGTTTCAGTACTGGTTTAGCTGTCTGCTATATACTCTTGTACCATTACCTCTGCTGATATGTTTCAGTACTGGTTTAGCTGTCTGCTATATACTCTTGTACCATTACCACTGCTGATAGTTTCAGTACTGGTTTAGCTGTCTGCTATATACTCTTGTACCATTACCTCTGCTGATACGTTTCAGTACTGGTTTAGCTGTCTGCTATATACTCTTGTACCATTACCTCTGCTGATATGTTTCAGTACTGGTTTAGCTGTCTGCTATATACTCTTGTACCATTACCTCTGTTGATATGTTTCAGTACTGGTTTAGCTGTCTGCTATATACTCTTGTACCATTACCTCTGCTGATACGTTTCAGTACTGGTTTAGCTGTCTGCTATATACTCCTGTACCATTACATCTGCTGATACGTTTCAGTACTGGTTTAGCTGTCTGCTATATACTCTTGTACCATTACCTCTGCTGATATGTTTCAGTACTGGTTTAGCTGTCTGCTATATACTCTTGTACCATTACCTCTGCTGATATGTTTCAGTACTGGTTTAGCTGTCTGCTATATACTCCTATACCATTACTTCTGCTGATACGTTTCAGTACTGGTTTAGCTGTCTGCTATATACTCTTGTACCATTACCTCTGCTGATATGTTTCAGTACTGGTTTAGCTGTCTGCTATATACTCTTGTACCATTACCTCTGCTGATACGTTTCAGTACTGGTTTGGCTGTCTGCTATATACTCTTGTACCATTACCTCTGCTGATATGTTTCAGTACTGGTTTAGCTGTCTGCTATATACTCATGTACCATTACCTCTGCTGATGAGTTTCAGTACTGGTTTAGCTGTCTGCTATATACTCTTGTACCATTACCTCTGCTGATATGTTTCAGTACTGGTTTAGCTGTCTGCTATATACTCATGTACCATTACCTCTGCTGATACGTTTCAGTATTGGTTTAGCTGTCTGCTATATACTCTTGTACCATTACCTCTGCTGATATGTTTCAGTATTGGTTTAGCTGTCTGCTATATACTCCTATACCATTACCTCTGCTGATACGTTTCAGTACTGATTTAGCTGTCTGCTATATACTCTTGTACCATTACCTCTGCTGATACGTTTCAGTACTGGTTTAGCTGTCTGCTATATACTCTTGTACCATTACCTCTGCTGATATGTTTCACTACTGGTTTAGCTGTCTGCTATATACTCTTGTACCATTACCTCTGCTGATACGTTTCAGTACTGGTTTAGCTGTCTGCTATATAGTCTTGTACCATTACCTCTGCTGATATGTTTCAGTACTGGTTTAGCTGTCTGCTATATACTCTTGTACCATTACTTCTGCTGATACGTTTTAGTACTGGTTTAGCTGTCTGCTATATAGTCTTGTACCATTACCTCTGCTGATATGTTTCAGTACTGGTTTAGCTATCTGCTATATACTCTTGTACCATTACCTCTGCTGATACGTTTCAGTACTGGTTTAGCTGTCTGCTATATATTCTTGTACCATTACCTCTGCTGATATGTTTCACTACTGGTTTAGCTGTCTGCTATATACTCTTGTACCATTACCTCTGCTGATACGTTTCAGTACTGGTTTAGCTGTCTGCTATATACTCTTGTACCATTACCTCTGCTGATATGTTTCAGTACTGGTTTAGCTGTCTGCTATATACTCTTGTACCATTACCTCTGCTTATATGTTTCAGTACTGGTTTAGCTGTCTGCTATATACTCTTGTACCATTACCTCTGCTGATATGTTTCAGTACTGGTTTAGCTGTCTGCTATATACTCTTGTACCATTACCTCTGCTGATATGTTTCAGTACTGGTTTAGCTGTCTGCTATATACTCTTGTACAATTACCTCTGCTGATATGTTTCAGTACTGGTTTAGCTGTCTGCTATATACTCTTATACCATTACCTCTGCTGATATGTTTCAGTACTGGTTTAGCTGTCTGCTATATACTCTTGTACCATTACCTCTGCTGATATGTTTCAGTACTGGTTTAGCTGTCTGCTATATACTCCTCTACCATTACCTCTGCTGATATGTTTCAGTACTGGTTTAGCTGTCTGCTATATACTCTTGTACAATTACCTCTGCTGATATGTTTCAGTACTGGTTTAGCTGTCTGCTATATACTCTTGTACAATTACCTCTGCTGATATGTTTCAGTACTGGTTTAGCTGTCTGCTATATACTCTTGTACCATTACTTCTGCTGATACGTTTCAGTACTGATTTAGCTGTCTGCTATATACTCTTCTACCATTACCTCTGCTGATACGTTTCAGTACTGGTTTAGCTGTCTGCTATATACTCTTGTACCATTACCTCTGCTGATATGTTTCAGTACTGGTTTAGCTGTCTGCTATATACTCTTGTACCATTACCTCTGCTGATACGTTTCAGTACTGATTTAGCTGTCTGCTATATACTCTTCTACCATTACCTCTGCTGATACGTTTCAGTACTGGTTTAGCTGTCTGCTATATACTCTTGTACCATTACCTCTGCTGATATGTTTCAGTACTGGTTTAGCTGTCTGCTATATACTCTTGTACCATTACCTCTGCTGATATGTTTCAGTACTGGTTTAGCTGTCTGCTATATACTCTTGTACCATTACCTCTGCTGATATGTTTCAGTACTGGTTTAGCTGTCTGCTATATACTCTTGTACCATTACCTCTGCTGATACGTTTCAGTACTGGTTTAGCTGTCTGCTATATACTCTTGTACCATTACCTCTGCTGATATGTTTCAGTACTGGTTTAGCTGTCTGCTATATACTCTTGTACCATTACCTCTGCTGATATGTTTCAGTACTGGTTTAGCTGTCTGCTATATACTCTTGTACCATTACCTCTGCTGATATGTTTCAGTACTGGTTTAGCTGTCTGCTATATACTCTTGTACCATTACCTCTGCTGATATGTTTCAGTACTGGTTTAGCTGTCTGCTGTATACTCTTGTACCATTACCTCTGCTGATATGTTTCAGTACTGGTTTAGCTGTCTGCTGTATACTCTTGTACCATTACCTCTGCTGATATGTTTCAGTACTGGTTTAGCTGTCTGCTATATAATCTTGTACCATTACCTCTGCTGATATGTTTCAGTACTGGTTTAGCTGTCTGCTATATACTCTTGTACCATTACCTCTGCTGATATGTTTCAGTACTGGTTTAGCTGTCTGCTATATACTCTTGTACCATTACCTCTGCTGATATGTTTCAGTACTGGTTTAGCTGTCTGCTATATACTCTTGTACCATTACCTCTGCTGATACGTTTCAGTACTAGTTTAGCTGTCTGCTATATACTCTTGTACCATTACCTCTGCTGATATGTTTCAGTACTGGTTTAGCTGTCTGCTATATACTCCTGTACCATTACCTCTGCTGATAAGTTTCAGTACTGGTTTAGCTGTCTGCTATATACTCTTGTACCATTACCTCTGCTGATATGTTTCAGTACTGGTTTAGCTGTCTGCTATATACTCTTCTACCATTACCTCTGCTGATATGTTTCAGTACTGGTTTAGCTGTCTGCTATATACTCTTGTACCATTACCTCTGCTGATACGTTTCAGTACTGTTTAGCTGTCTGCTATATACTCTTGTACCATTACCTCTGCTGATACGTTTCAGTACTGGTTTAGCTGTCTGCTATATACTCTTGTACCATTACCTCTGCTGATATGTTTCAGTACTGGTTTAGCTGTCTGCTATATACTCTTGTACCATTACCTCTGCTGATATGTTTCAGTACTGGTTTAGCTGACTGCTATATACTCTTGTACCATTACCTCTGCTGATACGTTTCAGTACTGGTTTAGCTGTCTGCTATATACTCTTGTACCATTACCTCTGCTGATACATTTCAGTACTGGTTTAGCTGTCTGCTATATACTCTTGTACCATTACCTCTGCTGATACGTTTCAGTACTGGTTTAGCTGTTTGCTATATACTCTTGTACCATTACCTCTGCTGATATGTTTCAGTACTGGTTTAGCTGTCTGCTATATACTCTTGTACCATTACCTCTGCTGATATGTTTCAGTACTGGTTTAGCTGTCTGCTATATACTCTTGTACCATTACCTCTGCTGATATGTTTCAGTACTGGTTTAGCTGTCTGCTATATACTCTTGTACCATTACCTCTGCTGATACGTTTCAGTACTGGTTTAGCTGTCTGCTATATACTCTTGTACCATTACCTCTGCTGATATGTTTCAGTACTGGTTTAGCTGTCTGCTATATACTCTTGTACCATTACCTCTGCTGATATGTTTCAGTACTGGTTTAGCTGTCTGCTATATACTCTTGTACCATTACCTCTGCTGATATGTTTCAGTACTGGTTTAGCTGTCTGCTATATACTCTTGTACCATTACCTCTGCTGATACGTTTCAGTACTGGTTTAGCTGTCTGCTATATACTCTTGTACCATTACCTCTGCTGATACGTTTCAGTACTGGTTTAGCTGTGTGCTATATACTCTTGTACCATTACCTCTGCTGATATGTTTCAGTACTGGTTTAGCTGTCTGCTATATACTCTTGTACCATTACCTCTGCTGATACGTTTCACTACTGGTTTAGCTGTCTGCTATATACTCCTGTACCATTACCTCTGCTGATATGTTTCAGTACTGGTTTAGCTGTCTGCTATATACTCTTGTACCATTACCTCTGCTGATACGTTTCACTACTGGTTTAGTTGTCTGCTATATACTCTTGTACCATTACCTCTGCTGATATGTTTCAGTACTGGTTTAGCTGTCTGCTTTATATTCTTGTACCATTACCTCTGCTGATATGTTTCAGTACTGGTTTAGCTGTCTGCTATATACTCTTGTACCATTACCTCTGCTGATACGTTTCACTACTGGTTTAGTTGTCTGCTATATACTCTTGTACCATTACCTCTGCTGATACGTTTCAGTACTGGTTTAGCTGTCTGCTATATACTCTTGTACCGTTACATCTGCTGATAAGTTTCAGTACTGGTTTAGCTGTCTGCTATATACTCTTGTACCATTACATCTGCTGATATGTTTCAGTACTGGTTTAGCTGTCTGCTTTATACTCTTGTACCATTACCTCTGCTGATATGTTTCAGTACTGGTTTAGCTGTCTGCTATATACTCTTGTACCATTACCTCTGCTGATGTGTTTCAGTACTGGTTTAGCTGTCTGCTATATACTCTTGTACCATTACCTCTGCTGATATGTTTCAGTACTGATTTAGCTTTCTGCTATATACTCTTGTACCATTACCTCTGCTGATATGTTTCAGTACTGATTTAGCTTTCTGCTATATACTCTTGTACCATTACCTCTGCTGATACGTTTCAGTACTGGTTTAGCTGTCTGCTATATACTCTTGTACCATTACCTCTGCTGATACGTTTCACTACTGGTTTAGTTGTCTGCTATATACTCCTATACCATTACCTCTGCTGATATGTTTCAGTACTGGTTTAGCTGTCTGCTATATACTCTTGTACCATTACCTCTGCTGATATGTTTCAGTACTGGTTTAGCTGTCTGCTATATACTCTTGTACCATTACCTCTGCTGATACGTTTCAGTACTGGTTTAGCTGTCTGCTATATACTCTTGTACCATTACCTCTGCTGTTATGTTTCAGTACTGGTTTGGCTGTCTGCTATATACTCTTGTACCATTACCTCTGCTGATATGTTTCAGTACTGATTTAGCTGTCTGCTATATACTCTTGTACCATTACCTCTGCTGATATGTTTCAGTACTGGTTTAGCTGTCTGCTATATACTCTTGTACCATTACCTCTGCTGATATGTTTCAGTACTGGTTTAGCTGTCTGCTATATACTCTTGTACCATTACCTCTGCTGATATGTTTCAGTACTGGTTTAGCTGTCTGCTATATACTCTTGTACCATTACCACTGCTGATGAGTTTCAGTACTGGTTTAGCTGTCTGCTATATACTCTTGTACCATTACCTCTGCTGATACGTTTCAGTACTGGTTTAGCTGTCTGCTATATACTCTTGTACCATTACCTCTGCTGATATGTTTCAGTACTGGTTTAGCTGTCTGCTATATACTCTTGTACCATTACCTCTGTTGATATGTTTCAGTACTGGTTTAGCTGTCTGCTATATACTCTTGTACCATTACCTCTGCTGATACGTTTCAGTACTGGTTTAGCTGTCTGCTATATACTCCTGTACCATTACATCTGCTGATACGTTTCAGTACTGGTTTAGCTGTCTGCTATATACTCTTGTACCATTACCTCTGCTGATATGTTTCAGTACTGGTTTAGCTGTCTGCTATATACTCTTGTACCATTACCTCTGCTGATATGTTTCAGTACTGGTTTAGCTGTCTGCTATATACTCCTATACCATTACTTCTGCTGATACGTTTCAGTACTGGTTTAGCTGTCTGCTATATACTCTTGTACCATTACCTCTGCTGATATGTTTCAGTACTGGTTTAGCTGTCTGCTATATACTCTTGTACCATTACCTCTGCTGATACGTTTCAGTACTGGTTTGGCTGTCTGCTATATACTCTTGTACCATTACCTCTGCTGATATGTTTCAGTACTGGTTTAGCTGTCTGCTATATACTCATGTACCATTACCTCTGCTGATGAGTTTCAGTACTGGTTTAGCTGTCTGCTATATACTCTTGTACCATTACCTCTGCTGATATGTTTCAGTACTGGTTTAGCTGTCTGCTATATACTCATGTACCATTACCTCTGCTGATACGTTTCAGTATTGGTTTAGCTGTCTGCTATATACTCTTGTACCATTACCTCTGCTGATATGTTTCAGTATTGGTTTAGCTGTCTGCTATATACTCCTATACCATTACCTCTGCTGATACGTTTCAGTACTGATTTAGCTGTCTGCTATATACTCTTGTACCATTACCTCTGCTGATACGTTTCAGTACTGGTTTAGCTGTCTGCTATATACTCTTGTATCATTACCTCTGCTGATATGTTTCACTACTGGTTTAGCTGTCTGCTATATACTCTTGTACCATTACCTCTGCTGATACGTTTCAGTACTGGTTTAGCTGTCTGCTATATAGTCTTGTACCATTACCTCTGCTGATATGTTTCAGTACTGGTTTAGCTGTCTGCTATATACTCTTGTACCATTACTTCTGCTGATACGTTTTAGTACTGGTTTAGCTGTCTGCTATATAGTCTTGTACCATTACCTCTGCTGATATGTTTCAGTACTGGTTTAGCTATCTGCTATATACTCTTGTACCATTACCTCTGCTGATACGTTTCAGTACTGGTTTAGCTGTCTGCTATATAGTCTTGTACCATTACCTCTGCTGATATGTTTCACTACTGGTTTAGCTGTCTGCTATATACTCTTGTACCATTACCTCTGCTGATACGTTTCAGTACTGGTTTAGCTGTCTGCTATATACTCTTGTACCATTACCTCTGCTGATATGTTTCACTACTGGTTTAGCTGTCTGCTATATACTCTTGTACCATTACCTCTGCTTATATGTTTCAGTACTGGTTTAGCTGTCTGCTATATACTCTTGTACCATTACCTCTGCTGATATGTTTCAGTACTGGTTTAGCTGTCTGCTATATACTCTTGTACCATTACCTCTGCTGATATGTTTCAGTACTGGTTTAGCTGTCTGCTATATACTCTTGTACAATTACCTCTGCTGATATGTTTCAGTACTGGTTTAGCTGTCTGCTATATACTCTTATACCATTACCTCTGCTGATATGTTTCAGTACTGGTTTAGCTGTCTGCTATATACTCTTGTACCATTACCTCTGCTGATATGTTTCAGTACTGGTTTAGCTGTCTGCTATATACTCCTCTACCATTACCTCTGCTGATATGTTTCAGTACTGGTTTAGCTGTCTGCTATATACTCTTGTACAATTACCTCTGCTGATATGTTTCAGTACTGGTTTAGCTGTCTGCTATATACTCTTGTACAATTACCTCTGCTGATATGTTTCAGTACTGGTTTAGCTGTCTGCTATATACTCTTGTACCATTACTTCTGCTGATACGTTTCAGTACTGATTTAGCTGTCTGCTATATACTCTTCTACCATTACCTCTGCTGATACGTTTCAGTACTGGTTTAGCTGTCTGCTATATACTCTTGTACCATTACCTCTGCTGATATGTTTCAGTACTGGTTTAGCTGTCTGCTATATACTCTTGTACCATTACCTCTGCTGATACGTTTCAGTACTGATTTAGCTGTCTGCTATATACTCTTCTACCATTACCTCTGCTGATACGTTTCAGTACTGGTTTAGCTGTCTGCTATATACTCTTGTACCATTGCCTCTGCTGATATGTTTCAGTACTGGTTTAGCAGTCTGCTTTATACTCTTGTACCATTACCTCTGCTGATATGTTTCAGTACTGGTTTAGCTGTCTGCTATATACTCTTGTACCATTACCTCTGCTGATATGTTTCAGTACTGGTTTAGTTGTCTGCTATATACTCTTGTACCATTACCTCTGCTGATACGTTTCAGTACTGGTTTAGCTGTCTGCTATATACTCTTGTACCATTACCTCTGCTGATATGTTTCAGTACTGGTTTAGCTGTCTGCTATATTCTCTTGTACCATTACCTCTGCTGATACGTTTCACTACTGGTTTAGTTGTCTGCTATATACTCTTGTACCATTACCTCTGCTGATATGTTTCAGTACTGGTTTAGCTGTCTGCTATATTCTCTTGTACCATTACCTCTGCTGATACGTTTCACTACTGGTTTAGTTGTCTGCTATATACTCTTGTACCATTACCTCTGCTGATATGTTTCAGTACTGGTTTAGCTGTCTGCTTTATATTCTTGTACCATTACCTCTGCTGATATGTTTCAGTACTGGTTTAGCTGTCTGCTTTATATTCTTGTACCATTACCTCTGCTGATATGTTTCAGTACTGGTTTAGCTGTCTGCTATATACTCTTGTACCATTACCTCTGCTGATACGTTTCACTACTGGTTTAGTTGTCTGCTATATACTCTTGTACCATTACCTCTGCTGATACGTTTCAGTACTGGTTTAGCTGTCTGCTATATACTCTTGTACCATTACATCTGCTGATAAGTTTCAGTACTGGTTTAGCTGTCTGCTATATACTCTTGTACCATTACATCTGCTGATATGTTTCAGTACTGGTTTAGCTGTCTGCTTTATACTCTTGTACCATTACCTCTGCTGATATGTTTCAGTACTGGTTTAGCTGTCTGCTATATACTCTTGTACCATTACCTCTGCTGATGTGTTTCAGTACTGGTTTAGCTGTCTGCTATATACTCTTGTACCATTACCTCTGCTGATATGTTTCAGTACTGATTTAGCTTTCTGCTATATACTCTTGTACCATTACCTCTGCTGATATGTTTCAGTACTGTTTTAGCTTTCTGCTATATACTCTTGTACCATTACCTCTGCTGATACGTTTCAGTACTGGTTTAGCTGTCTGCTATATACTCCTTTACCATTACCTCTGCTGATATGTTTCAGTACTGGTTTAGCTGTCTGCTATATACTCTTGTACCATTACCTCTGCTGATACGTTTCACTACTGGTTTAGTTGTCTGCTATATACTCCTATACCATTACCTCTGCTGATATGTTTCAGTACTGGTTTAGCTGTCTGCTATATACTCTTGTACCATTACCTCTGCTGATATGTTTCAGTACTGGTTTAGCTGTCTGCTATATACTCTTGTACCATTACCTCTGCTGATACGTTTCAGTACTGGTTTAGCTGTCTGCTATATACTCTTGTACCATTACCTCTGCTGTTATGTTTCAGTACTGGTTTGGCTGTCTGCTATATACTCTTGTACCATTACCTCTGCTGATATGTTTCAGTACTGGTTTAGCTGTCTGCTATATACTCTTGTACCATTACCTCTGCTGATATGTTTCAGTACTGGTTTAGCTGTCTGCTATATACTCTTGTACCATTACCTCTGCTGATATGTTTCAGTACTGGTTTAGCTGTCTGCTATATACTCTTGTACCATTACCTCTGCTGATATGTTTCAGTACTGGTTTAG
Source organism: Bombina bombina (assembly GCF_027579735.1). Taxonomy (NCBI): domain Eukaryota; kingdom Metazoa; phylum Chordata; class Amphibia; order Anura; family Bombinatoridae; genus Bombina; species Bombina bombina. The sequence goes on from NW_026513123.1 coordinate 39,226, forward strand.
CTGTCTGCTATATACTCTTGTACCATTACCTCTGCTGATATGTTTCAGTACTGGTTTAGCTGTCTGCTATATACTCTTGTACCATTACCACTGCTGATGAGTTTCAGTACTGGTTTAGCTGTCTGCTATATACTCTTGTACCATTACCTCTGCTGATACGTTTCAGTACTGGTTTAGCTGTCTGCTATATACTCTTGTACCATTACCTCTGCTGATATGTTTCAGTACTGGTTTAGCTGTCTGCTATATACTCTTGTACCATTACCTCTGCTGATATGTTTCAGTATTGGTTTAGCTGTCTGCTATATACTCTTGTACCATTACCTCTGCTGATATGTTTCAGTACTGGTTTAGCTGTCTGCTATATACTCTTGTACCATTACCTCTGCTGATACGTTTCAGTACTGGTTTAGCTGTCTGCTATATACTCTTGTACCATTACCTCTGCTGATATGTTTCAGTACTGGTTTAGCTGTCTGCTATATACTCTTGTACCATTACCTCTGCTGATACGTTTCAGTATTGGTTTAGCTGTCTGCTATATATTCTTGTACCATTACCTCTGCTGATATGTTTCAGTACTGGTTTAGCTGTCTGCTATATACTCTTGTACCATTACCTCTGCTGATTTGTTTCATTACTGGTTTAGCTGTCTGCTATATACTCTTGTACCATTACCTCTGCTGATACGTTTCAGTATTGGTTTAGCTGTCTGCTATATATTCTTGTACCATTACCTCTGCTGATATGTTTCAGTACTGGTTTAGCTGTCTGCTATATACTCTTGTACCATTACCTCTGCTGATGAGTTTCAGTACTGGTTTAGCTGTCTGCTATATACTCTTGTACCATTACCTCTGCTGATATGTTTCAGTACTGGTTTAGCTGTCTGCTATATACTCTTGTACCATTACCTCTGCTGATACGTTTCAGTACTGGTTTAGCTGTCTGCTATATACTCCTGTACCATTACCTCTGCTGATATGTTTCAGTACTGGTTTAGCTGTCTGCTATATACTCTTGTACCATTACCTCTGCTGATATGTTTCACTACTGATTTAGCTGTCTGCTATATACTCTTGTACCATTACCTCTGCTGATATGTTTCAGTACTGGTTTAGCTGTCTGCTATATACTCCTGTACCATTACCTCTGCTGATATGTTTCAGTACTGGTTTAGCTGTCTGCTATATACTCCTGTACCATTACCTCTGCTGATATGTTTCAGTACTGGTTTAGCTGTATGCTATATACTCCTGTACCATTACCTCTGCTGATATGTTTCAGTACTGGTTTAGCTGTCTGCTATATACTCTTGTACCATTACCTCTGCTGATATGTTTCAGTACTGGTTTAGCTGTCTGCTATATACTCTTGTACCATTACCTCTGCTGATATGTTTCAGTACTGGTTTAGCTGTCTGCTATATACTTTTGTACCATTACCTCTGCTGATTTGTTTCATTACTGGTTTAGCTGTCTGCTATACTCTTGTACCATTACCTCTGCTGATACGTTTCAGTATTGGTTTAGCTGTCTGCTATATACTCCTTTACCATTACCTCTGCTGATATGTTTCAGTACTGGTTTAGCTGTCTGCTATATACTCTTGTACCATTACCTCTGCTGATACGTTTCAGTACTGGTTTAGCTGTCTGCTATATACTCTTGTACCATTACCTCTGCTGATATGTTTCAGTACTGGTTTAGCTGTCTGCTATATACTCTTGTACCATTACCTCTGCTTCTATGTTTCACTACTGGTTTAGCTGTCTGCTATATACTCTTGTACCATTACCTCTGCTGATATGTTTCAGTACTGGTTTAGCTATCTGCTATATACTCTTGTACCATTACCTCTGCTGATATGTTTCAGTACTGGTTTAGCTATCTGCTATATACTCTTGTACCATTACCTCTGCTGATACGTTTCAGTACTGGTTTAGCTGTCTGCTATATACTCTTGTACCATTACCTCTGCTGATATGTTTCAGTACTGGTTTAGCTGTCTGCTATATACTCTTGTACCATTACCTCTGCTGATACGTTTCAGTACTGGTTTAGCTGTCTGCTATATACTCTTGTACCATTACCTCTGCTGATATGTTTCAGTACTGGTTTAGCTGTCTGCTATATACTCTTGTACCATTACCTCTGCTGATATGTTTCAGTACTGGTTTAGCTGTCTGCTATATACTCTTGTACCATTACCTCTGCTGATATGTTTCAGTACTGGTTTAGCTGTCTGCTATAGACTCTTGTACCATTACCTCTGCTGATACGTTTCAGTACTGGTTTAGCTGTCTGCTATATACTCTTGTACCATTACCTCTGCTGATATGTTTCAGTACTTGTTTAGCTGTCTGCTATATACTCCTATACCATTACCTCTGCTGATATGTTTCAGTACTGGTTTAGCTGTCTGCTATATACTCTTGTGCCATTACCTCTGCTGATATGTTTCAGTACTGGTTTAGCTGTCTGCTATATACTATTGTACAATTACCTCTGCTGATATGTTTCAGTACTGGTTTAGCTGTCTGCTATATACTCTTGTACCATTACCTCTGCTGACATGTTTCAGTACTGGTTTAGCTGTCTGCTATATACTCTTGTACCATTACCTCTGCTGATATGTTTCAGTACTGGTTTAGCTGTCTGCTATATACTCTTGTACCATTACCTCTGCTGATATGTTTCAGTACTGGTTTAGCTGTCTGCTATATACTCGTGTACCATTACCTCTGCTGATAGGTTTCAGTACTGGTTTAGCTGTCTGCTATATACTCTTGTATCATTACCTCTGCTGATACGTTTCAGTACTGGTTTATCTGTCTGCTATATACTCTTGTACCATTACCTCTGCTGATATGTTTCAGTACTGGTTTAGCTGTCTGCTATATACTCTTGTAGCATTACCTCTGCTGATGAGTTTCAGTACTGGTTTAGCTGTCTGCTATATACTCTTGTACCATTACCTCTGCTGATGAGTTTCAGTACTGGTTTAGCTGTCTGCTATATACTCTTGTACCATTACCTCTGCTGATATGTTTCAGTACTGGTTTAGCTGTCTGCTATATACTCTTGTACCATTACCTCTGCTGATATGTTTCAGTACTGGTTTAGCTGTCTGCTATATACTCTTGTACCATTACCTCTGCTGATAAGTTTCAGTACTGGTTTAGCTGTCTGCTATATACTCTTGTACCATTACCTCTGCTGATACGTTTCAGTACTGGTTTAGCTGTCTGCTTTATACTCTTGTACCATTACCTCTGCTGATATGTTTCAGTACTGGTTTAGCTGTCTGCTATATACTTTTGTACCATTACCTCTGCTGATATGTTTCAGTACTGGTTTAGCTGTCTGCTATATACTCTTGTACCATTACCTCTGCTGATATGTTTCAGTACTGGTTTAGCTGTCTGCTTTATACTCTTGTACCATTACCTCTGCTGATACGTTTCAGTACTGGTTTAGCTGTCTGCTTTATATTCTTGTACCATTACCTCTGCTGATATGTTTCAGTACTGGTTTGGCTGTCTGCTATATACTCTTGTACCATTACCTCTGCTGATATGTTTCAGTACTGGTTTGGCTGTCTGCTATATGTGGATGGGTGTCTTCTGGTAAGTATATATCATTTTTTAAGACACTCACAGCTATGGTTGGCACTTTATATTATAAAGTTTTTATATTATAAAGTTTTTAATATATATTTAATATATATTGCATATATTTGCCATGAGTCAGGTCTGTGTATATTTCCCTTTGCAGTCTAACAGTTTCAGCATGGAGATAACGTTTATGGGAGAATTTAGGTATTTTTTTCTTACCTGGGGTTCCAGTTAGTTGTAATTTGGAGTCTGTTTTTCAAAATTTTCGTGGGCAAACTAGGCTCACGATGACGCAAAATGCTACTTTTTATTGCACCATTTTTGTCGCAAAATTTTTTTGGTGGAGTCTGTCGTGACGCGAGTCGCGTCATTTCTTGCGTCTTTGTTAATGCAAATTTTTTTTCTGTTATGGCGCAAGTTGCGTCATTTCATTGTGTTAGCTTTGGCGCCCAAAGTTTTTATCTCTGCATTTGCGTCATCTTTATTTGCGTCATTCTTGGTGCAAAAATGTGTTTTATATTATGTTTCTCCAACATAGGTGTGTCCGGTCCACGGCGTCATCCTTACTTGTGGGATATTCTCTTCCCCAACAGGAAATGGCAAAGAGCCCAGCAAAGCTGGTCACATGATCCCTCCTAGGCTCCGCCTACCCCAGTCATTCTCTTTGCCGTTGTACAGGCAACATCTCCACGGAGATGGCTTAGAGTTTTTTAGTGTTTAACTGTAGTTTTTATTATTCAATCAAGAGTTTGTTATTTTGAAATAGTGCTGGTATGTACTATTTACTCAGAAACAGAAAAGAGATGAAGATTTCTGTTTGTATGAGGAAAATGATTTTAGCAACCGTCACTAAAATCCATGGCTGTTCCACACAGGACTGTTGAGAGCAATTAACTTCAGTTGGGGGAACAGTGAGCAGTCTCTTGCTGCTTGAGGTATGACACATTCTAACAAGACGATGTAATGCTGGAAGCTGTCATTTTCCCTCTGGGATCCGGTAAGCCATGTTTATTACGATTGTAAATAAGGGCTTCAAAAAGGGCTTATTAAGACTGTAGACTTTTTTTGGGCTAAATCGATTGATTATTAACACATATTTAGCCTTGAGGAATCATTTTATCTGGGTATTTTGATATAATAATATCGGCAGGCACTGTTTTAGACACCTTATTCTTTAGGGGCTTTCCCAAAGCATAGGCAGAGCCTCATTTTCGCGCCGGTGTTGCGCACTTGTTTTTGAGAGGCATGGCATGCAGTCGCATGTGAGAGGAGCTCTGATACTTAGAAAAGACTTTCTGAAGGCGTCATTTGGTATCGTATTCCCCTTGGGGCTTGGTTGGGTCTCAGCAAAGCAGATACCAGGGACTGTAAAGGGGTTAAAGTTCAAAACGGCTCCGGTTCCGTTATTTTAAGGGTTAAAGCTTCCAAATTTGGTGTGCAATACTTTTAAGGCTTTAAGACACTGTGGTGAAAATTTGGTAAATTTTGAACAATTCCTTCATGTTTTTTCGCATTTGCAGTAATAAAGTGTGTTCAGTTTAAAATTTAAAGTGACAGTAACGGTTTTATTTTAAAACGTTTTTTGTACTTGTTATCAAGTTTATGCCTGTTTAACATGTCTGAACTACCAGATAGACTGTGTTCTGAATGTGGGGAAGCCAGAATTCCTATTCATTTAAATAAATGTGATTTATGTGACAATGACAATGATGCCCAAGATGATTCCTCAAGTGAGGGGAGTAAGCATGGTACTGCATCATTCCCTCCTTCGTCTACACGAGTCTTGCCCACTCAGGAGGCCCCTAGTACATCTAGCGCGCCAATACTCCTTACTATGCAACAATTAACGGCTGTAATGGATAATTCTGTCAAAAACATTTTAGCCAAAATGAACACTTATCAGCGTAAGCGCGACTGCTCTGTTTTAGATACTGAAGAGCATGACGACGCTGATATTAATATTTCTGAAGGGCCCCTAACTCAGTCTGATGGGGCCAGGGAGGTTTTGTCTGAGGGAGAAATTACTGATTCAGGGAACATTTCTCAACAAGCTGAACCTGATGTGATTGCATTTAAATTTAAGTTGGAACATCTCCGCATTCTGCTTAAGGAGGTATTATCCACTCTGGATGATTGTGACAAGTTGGTCATCCCAGAGAAACTATGTAAAATGGACAAGTTCCTAGAGGTGCCGGGGCTCCCAGAAGCTTTTCCTATACCCAAGCGGGTGGCGGACATTGTTAATAAAGAATGGGAAAGGCCCGGTATTCCTTTCGTCCCTCCCCCCATATTTAAAAAATTGTTTCCTATGGTCGACCCCAGAAAGGACTTATGGCAGACAGTCCCCAAGGTCGAGGGAGCGGTTTCCACTTTAAACAAACGCACCACTATACCCATAGAGGATAGTTGTGCTTTCAAAGATCCTATGGATAAAAAATTAGAAGGTTTGCTTAAAAAGATGTTTGTTCAGCAGGGTTACCTTCTACAACCAATTTCATGCATTGTCCCTGTCGCTACAGCCGCATGTTTCTGGTTCGATGAGCTGATAAAGGCGGTCGACAGTGATTCTCCTCCTTATGAGGAGATTAAGGACAGAATCAATGCTCTCAAATTGGCTAATTCTTTCACCCTAGACGCCACTTTGCAATTGGCTAGGTTAGCGGCTAAGAATTCTGGGTTTGCTATTGTGGCGCGCAGAGCGCTTTGGTTGAAATCTTGGTCGGCTGATGCGTCTTCCAAGAACAAGCTACTTAACATTCCTTTCAAGGGGAAAACGCTGTTTGGCCCTGACTTGAAAGAGATTATCTCGGATATCACTGGGGGTAAGGGCCACGCCCTTCCTCAGGATCGGCCTTTCAAGGCAAAAAATAAACCTAATTTTCGTCCCTTTCGTAGAAACGGACCAGCCCAAAGTGCTACGTCCTCTAAGCAAGAGGGTAATACTTCTCAAGCCAAGCCAGCTTGGAGACCAATGCAAGGCTGGAACAAGGGAAAGCAGGCCAAGAAACCTGCCACTGCTACCAAGACAGCATGAAATGTTGGCCCCCGATCCGGGACCGGATCTGGTGGGGGGCAGACTCTCTCTCTTCGCTCAGGCTTGGGCAAGAGATGTTCTGGATTCTTGGGCGCTAGAAATAGTCTCCCAAGGTTATCTTCTGGAATTCAAGGGACTTCCCCCAAGGGGGAGGTTCCACAGGTCTCAGTTGTCTTCAGACCACATAAAAAGACAGGCATTCTTACATTGTGTAGAAGACCTGTTAAAAATGGGAGTGATTCATCCCGTTCCATTAAGAGAACAAGGGATGGGGTTCTACTCCAATCTGTTTATAGTTCCCAAAAAAGAGGGAACGTTCAGACCAATCTTAGATCTCAAGATCTTAAACAAGTTTCTCAAGGTTCCATCGTTCAAGATGGAAACCATTCGAACTATTCTTCCTTCCATCCAGGAAGGTCAATTCATGACCACGGTGGATTTAAAGGATGCGTATCTACATATTCCTATCCACAAGGAACATCATCGGTTCCTGAGGTTCGCATTCCTGGACAAACATTACCAGTTCGTGGCGCTTCCTTTCGGATTAGCCACTGCTCCAAGGATTTTCACAAAGGTACTAGGGTCCCTTCTAGCTGTGCTAAGACCAAGGGGCATTGCTGTAGTACCTTACTTGGACGACATTCTGATTCAAGCGTCGTCCCTTCCTCAAGCAAAGGCTCACACGGACATTGTCCTGGCCTTTCTCAGATCTCACGGATGGAAAGTGAACGTGGAAAAGAGTTCTCTATCTCCGTCAACAAGGGTTCCCTTCTTGGGAACAATAATAGACTCCTTAGAAATGAGGATTTTTCTGACAGAGGCCAGAAAAACAAAACTTCTAGACTCTTGTCGGATACTCCATTCCGTTCCTCTTCCTTCCATAGCTCAGTGCATGGAAGTGATCGGGTTGATGGTAGCGGCAATGGACATAGTTCCTTTTGCACGCATTCATCTAAGACCATTACAACTGTGCATGCTCAGTCAGTGGAATGGGGACTATACAGACTTGTCTCCGAAGATACAAGTAAATCAGAGGACCAGAGACTCACTCCGTTGGTGGCTGTCCCTGGACAACCTGTCACGAGGGATGACATTCCGCAGACCAGAGTGGGTCATTGTCACGACCGACGCCAGTCTGATGGGCTGGGGCGCGGTCTGGGGATCCCTGAAAGCTCAGGGTCTTTGGTCTCGGGAAGAATCTCTTCTACCGATAAATATTCTGGAACTGAGAGCGATATTCAATGCTCTCAAGGCTTGGCCTCAGCTAGCGAGGGCCAAGTTCATACGGTTTCAATCAGACAACATGACAACTGTTGCGTACATCAACCATCAGGGGGGAACAAGGAGTTCCCTGGCGATGGAAGAAGTGACCAAAATCATTCTATGGGCGGAGTCTCACTCCTGCCACCTGTCTGCTATCCACTTTCCAGGAGTGGAAAATTGGGAAGCGGATTTTCTGAGTCGTCAGACATTGCATCCGGGGGAGTGGGAACTCCATCCGGAAATCTTTGCCCAAGTCACTCAGCGGTGGGGCATTCCAGACATGGATCTGATGGCCTCTCGTCAGAACTTCAAAGTTCCTTGCTACGGGTCCAGATCCAGGGATCCCAAGGCGGCTCTAGTGGATGCACTAGTAGCACCTTGGACCTTCAAACTAGCTTATGTGTTCCCGCCGTTTCCTCTCATCCCCAGGCTGGTAGCCAGGATCAATCAGGAGAGGGCGTCGGTGATCTTGATAGCTCCTGCGTGGCCACGCAGGACTTGGTACGCAGATCTGGTGAATATGTCATCGGCTCCTCCTTGGAAGCTACCTTTGAGACGAGACCTTCTTGTTCAGGGTCCGTTCGAACATCCGAATCTGGTTTCACTCCAGCTGACTGCTTGGAGATTGAACGCTTGATCTTATCGAAGCGAGGATTCTCAGATTCTGTTATCGATACTCTTGTTCAGGCCAGAAAGCCTGTAACTAGAAAGATTTACCACAAAATTTGGAAAAAATATATCTGTTGGTGTGAATCTAAAGGATTCCCTTGGGACAAGGTTAAGATTCCTAGGATTCTATCCTTCCTTCAAGAAGGATTGGAAAAAGGATTATCTGCAAGTTCCCTGAAGGGACAGATTTCTGCCTTGTCTGTGTTTCTTCACAAAAAGCTGGCCGCTGTGCCAGATGTTCAAGCCTTTGTTCAGGCTCTGGTTAGAATTAAGCCTGTTTACAAACCTTTGACTCCTCCTTGGAGTCTCAATTTAGTTCTTTCAGTTCTTCAGGGGGTTCCGTTTGAACCCTTGCATTCCGTTGATATTAAGTTATTATCTTGGAAAGTTTTGTTTTTAGTTGCAATTTCTTCTGCTAGAAGAGTTTCAGAATTATCTGCTCTGCAGTGTTCTCCTCCTTATCTGGTGTTCCATGCAGATAAGGTGGTTTTACGTACTAAACCTGGTTTTCTTCCAAAAGTTGTTTCTAACAAAAACATTAACCAGGAGATTATCGTACCTTCTCTGTGTCCGAAACCAGTTTCAAAGAAGGAACGTTTGTTGCACAATTTGGATGTTGTTCGCGCTCTAAAATTCTATTTAGATGCTACAAAGGATTTTAGACAAACATCTTCCTTGTTTGTTGTTTATTCTGGTAAAAGGAGAGGTCAAAAAGCAACTTCTACCTCTCTCTCTTTTTGGATTAAAAGCATCATCAGATTGGCTTACGAGACTGCCGGACGGCAGCCTCCCGAAAGAATCACGGCTCATTCCACTAGGGCTGTGGCTTCCACATGGGCCTTCAAGAACGAGGCTTCTGTTGATCAGATATGTAGGGCAGCGACTTGGTCTTCACTGCACACTTTTACCAAATTTTACAAGTTTGATACTTTTGCTTCTTCTGAGGCTATTTTTGGGAGAAAGGTTTTGCAAGCCGTGGTGCCTTCCATTTAGGTGACCTGATTTGCTCCCTCCCTTCATCCGTGTCCTAAAGCTTTGGTATTGGTTCCCACAAGTAAGGATGACGCCGTGGACCGGACACACCTATGTTGGAGAAAACAGAATTTATGTTTACCTGATAAATTACTTTCTCCAACGGTGTGTCCGGTCCACGGCCCGCCCTGGTTTTTTTTTAATCAGGTCTGATAATTTATTTTCTTTAACTACAGTCACCACGGTACCATATGGTTTCTCCTATGCAAATATTCCTCCTTAACGTCGGTCGAATGACTGGGGTAGGCGGAGCCTAGGAGGGATCATGTGACCAGCTTTGCTGGGCTCTTTGCCATTTCCTGTTGGGGAAGAGAATATCCCACAAGTAAGGATGACGCCGTGGACCGGACACACCGTTGGAGAAAGTAATTTATCAGGTAAACATAAATTCTGTTTTTTCCCTCTTGCCCGCTGCTCTCATTTGTTTATAGAGGGCTATGATGTTTGCTTTTGATTTTACTTTTGTATAAGTATTTTGTCAAGCATTTTTCTTTTAAAAGATACGATGAGTCCACGGATTTCATCCTTATTTGTGGGATATCGCCTCCTGGTCAGCAGGAGGAGGCAAAGAGCACCACAGCAGAGCTGTGTATATATAGCTCCTCAATTCCCTCCCACTCCAGTCATTCTCTTTGCCTGTGTTAGTGATAGGAAGAGGTAAAGTGAGTTGTTAGTTTAGATTCTTCAATCAAGAGTTTATTGTATTTAAAATGGTACCAGTGAGTGCTATTTTACTATAGGGTGTAGCCGTATTCCTTGTCAGCCTCTAGCGTAGAGCTACAGGTGGCTTTAAAGCAATGGGAACTGGTAGGACTTAACCCTCACTGCGCCTCCCATACTAGTGCTGCCCTTCTAGTGATGATTGTCTTTACAGATATTAACTAAGGCCCTTTCTGTGTCCACAGAACTACAGGAGGGAGAAGACCTCTTGATCCTGTGAGACGTGTCATGCTGTCGCTCAGCATAGTGGTAAGTGCAGTCTTTATTTTTCTGGGCCACTTGCTACCTCAGAAGTGGCTGTACTTTTATCTGTTGGGGAAAACGTAGGCTCTCTGGAGAAGGGCTTTCCTTGTTAACAGAGTGTGGGGTTCTCATGTGGCCATGTCAACCAACACTATAGTTTTTATATTTTCACTGAACTTTATAATAGCTGTATGCACTGCATCTTTTACTGTGAGGTCACTGGCTATTGTGTACTGGGGACAGACGCTGGGGATATGTTACCGAAGACTCCGGTTCATGGCTGTGTGTTTTTGTGGCACTATGATGGACTTTTAAGTTGCGGCCAAAACATGTCTGTGACGACTTGCCTAATTATGCTGGGCTACGGCCATCTTACGCGGATGGCTTAGGTGACGCCCACGAAGGGCGGGGCTTACTTTGGCACATTGGGGCTTGAAAAATAGCTGCGCAGCATACATTTTACTTCCGGAAAGTCCCGACTGCCTGAAGGAGCCATCGCTAGTAACGCCGCAACCGCATGGTTGCGAGCTAAGAAGGCGGTCTTGGGCATTGTAGGTTCGATCCGGACTTGTGCCTAAGAGTGGTCGGTGGACCGTGGGGGCAGGTAGGCGCCTCAGCAGAGCTGTTGAGGGAGGTGCTGCTTGCTTACTTGTTAAAATCGTCTAACTGCTTTGCACTAAAAACAAAAAAAGATTGTTAGACGCTTCATTTCTTAAAGGCACAATATTTTGTCAGGATCACATGTACTGACAAGTATTTAGTTTGTGCTGTTATGCACTGTTCATTTTGGCCATAAATTGTGAAACTAATGTAAAGGGGACAAGACCAATTTTTTGCTTGCCTTTCTGTTATCATGGATTCTGATGATATTCAGACTGTAACATGTTCCATGTGTTTGGATGCCACTGTGGAACCTCCTGTTCCTTTTTGCCCTTCCTGCATTGAGGGGGCTTTACACTATAGAGAAATTTTTTTTTTGATAAATCTTTGCCTAAGGTAGATGCTTCTCAGGAGTCTACGAATGAGATGCAGAGTATGCCGCAGCTTTCTCCCCAAGCGTCACAGCCCTTAACGCCCGCTCAAGCGGGACCATGTATTTCGCCAGTTTCTGCTGCATTTACGTTAAAGGACATAGCTGCAGTGATGTCCTCTACTCTTTCTGATGCGTTATCTACCCTTCCCATATCGCACAGCAAGCGTACAAGAAGAGACAATTATGTGGTCAATGCAGCCTCTGATACTAGTATGGAGATTGCGGAAGTACCCTCACGGGGTTCTGAGTTTGAGGGTACGGAGGTCCTATCCGAAGGTGAACTTTCTGACTCAGGAAGTGCTTTGCCCCTGACTGATTCTGAAGTGGTTTCTTTCAGGTTTAAGTGGGAGAGACCAGGCATTCCCTTCTCTCCTCCCGTTTTTAAAAAGCTGTATCCTGTAGCCGACGCTATTAGGGATTCTTGGCAGACGGTCCCTAAAGTAGAGGGAGCTTTCTCTACCCTGGCCAAAAGAACTACTATTCCTATCGAGGATAGTTGTGCTTTCAAGGACCCTATGGATAAGAAGTTAGAGGGTCTCCTTAAGAAGATTTATGTTCACCAGGGATTCCTATTGCAACCAGCGGCTTGCATTGTTAGTCACCAGTGCGGCTGCTTATTGGTTTGATGCTCTGGAAGAGTCTCTTAAGACTGAGACTCCTTTGGAAGAGATACAGGATAGGATTAAAGCTCTTAAGTTAGCTAACTTGTTTATTATGGATGCTTCTCTGCAGATTACTAAACTGGCAGCTAAGAGTTCGGGCTTTGCCATCTTAGCACGCAGGGCCTTATGGCTGAAGTCTTGGTCTGCGGATGTGTCATCCAATTCTAAGCTTTTGGCTATTCCTTACAAGGGGAAGACCCTGTTCGGGCCTGACTTGAAGGAAATCATTTCTGACATCACGGGAGGCAAGAGTCATCTCCTCCCTCAGGATAAAAAGTCCAAACAGAGAGGTCGACAGAGTAATTTACGTTCCTTTCGAAATTTCAAGGGAGTTCCCCCTTCCTCTTCCTCTAAACAGGAAGGGAACTATTCACAAACCAAGTCCACTTGGAGACCCAACCAGTCTTGGAACAAGGGTAAACAATCCAAGAAGCCTACTGCTGTTTCCAAGTCGGCATGCAGGGTCGGCCCCCGATCCGGGAACGACCTAGTAGGGGCAGAGTCTCTTTTCGTCCAGGCTTGAATAAGATGTTCAGGATCCCTGAATACTAGAAATTGTGTCTCAGGGATATCAGTTGGAGTTCAGAAACTCTTCCCCCAGAGGAAGGTTTCTTCTTTCTCGATTATCTGCAGACCAGATAAAGAGAGAGGCGTTCTTACGTTGTGTAGGAGACCTCTCTTCCATGGGAGTGATATGTCCCGTTTCAATACAGGAACGGGGACAGGGGTTTTATTCAAATCTCTTTGTAGTTCCCAAAAAAGAGGGAATGTTCCGACCTATTTTAGACCTCAAAAGTCTAAACAAGTTTCTCAGAGTTCCATGATTCAAGATGGAAACTATTCGTACCATTCTTCCATTGATCCAGGAGGGTCAATTTATGACTACCATGGATTTAAAGGATGCATTTCTTCATGTTCCTATCCACAGAGATCACAAGTTCCGGAGGTTTGCCTTCCTGGACCAACGTTTTCAGTTTGCGGCTCTTCCTTTCGGTCTGGCCACGGCACCAAGAATTTTCACAAAAGTTCTGGGGTCTCTGCTGGCGGTTCTAAGACCGCAGGGCATTGCAGTGGCACCTTATCTGGAAGATATTCTGATCCAGGTGTCGTCTTATCAGCTAGCAAGGTCTCATACCGATGTTGTTCTATCCTTCCTGAGTACTCACGGATGGAAGGTGAATCTGGAAAAGAGTTCACTAGTTCCTCAGACAAGGGTTCCTTTCCTGGGAACTCTAATCGACTCTCTATCCATGAAGATCTTTTTGACGGAGGTCAGAAAGTTAAAGATTCTGCATACATGGCTCAGTGCATGGAGGTAATTGGATTGATGGTAGCGGCGATGGACATCATTCCGTTTGCTCGGTTACATCTCAAACCTCTGCAACTGAGCATGCTCAGTCAGTGGAATGGAGATTATACAGATTTGTCTCCTCAAATACATCTAGATCAGGAGACAAGGGACTCTCTTCTATGGTTGTCGCTGGATCATCTATCCCAGGGGACATGCTTCCGCAGACCCTCAAGGGTGATAGTGACAACGGATGCCAGCCTGATAGGATGGGGAGCAGTCTGGAACTCCCTGAGGGCTCAGGGTGTATGGACTCGAATGGAGTCTCTGCTTCCTATCAATATCCTAGAGTTGAGAGCAATATTCAATGCGCTTCAGGCTTGGCCTCAGTTGACTTCGGCCAGGTTCATCAGATTCCAGTCGGACAACATTACGACTGTAGCTTACATCAATCATCAGGGAGGAACAAGGAGTTCCTTAGCGATGACAGAAGTAGCCAGGATAATTCAGTGGGCGGAGGCTCACTCTTGTTATCTGTCGGCGATCCACATCCCAGGTGTGGAAAACTGGGAGGCGGATTTTCTGAGCAGACACATTTCATCCGGTTAAATGGGAACTTCATCCAGAGGTATTTGCCAACCTGATTCTCAGATGGGGCAGGCCTGAGTTGGATCTTATGGCGTCTCGTCAGAATGCCAAGCTTCCGAGATACGGGTCCAGGGATCCCCAGGCCGAACTGATAGATGCCTTGGCAGTACCTTGGACTTTCAGCCTAGCTTATGTGTTCCCTCCATTTGAAGTATTGGGGTGATAAAGAAAGGAGTAAAAAGCATCAACAAAGGAATTTGGAAATAATTGTGCTTTATACAAAAAAATCATAACCACCATAAAAAGGGTGGGACTCATGGACTCTTGCCAATATGAAAGAAATTAATTTAGCAGGTAAGTGCTTACATAAATTATATTTTCTTTCATGTAATTGGCAAGAGTCCATGAGTTAGTGACATGGGATAGCAATACCCAAGATGTGGAACTCCACGCAGGAGTCGCTAGAGAGGGAAGGATAACATTAAAAACAGCCATTTTTTGCTGAGAAAAATTAATCCACAACCCAAAATATAAGTTTATTCTCATAAATGAAAAAAAAAAACTTAAAACATAAGCAGAAGAATCAAACTGAAACAGCTGCCTGAAGAACTTTTCTACCAAAAACTGCTTCCAAAGAAGAGAATACATCAAAACGGTAGAATTTAGTAAATGTATGCAAAGAAGACCAAGTTGCTGCTTTGCAAATCTCAATCAACTGAAGCTTCATTCTTAAAAGCCCACGAAGTGGAGACTGATCTAGTAGAATGAGCTGTAATTCTCTGAGGCGGGGCCTGACCCGACTCCAAATAAGCCTGATGAATCAAAAGCTTTAACCACAAAGCCAAGGAACCCCCCCCCCCCCCAGGGATCGGCGCTTACCTGCTGATGCCAGTAGTTTGTTGCTTTTTATTTTCGTTTGTGAAACAAATACTGAATATGGCAACACATGCAGTTGTTTCAGCCCCTGATCTTTTTGTCCTTCATACTAATATATCAGGTGCAGAAAATAGCTGAAATCTGTTGCCCACGGCCGTATTCAGCTTTAATTTCACAAACAAACATATGATGCACATGGTCAAGTTGCCGTTTATAAGTCTGTCAACACCTTTATTTACTATATGCTGGATATTAGTCAGTAGACCTCAGTTTGGATGTTTTTCCTCTTATTAGTATTTATTGTGATTTATTGTTATAATGATTTTTTTTGTGCATTGCTTTGTATACGTCTCATGAGGTGATTATTATACCGGGAGCCAAGATAACTAGAAATAAACTCCAGTATGACAGCAATTTCTATATCTTGCTATCCGTAGATAGTAATCACCCGTGCCCTACATACTTCTGCTCATCCCTAAGAATAGAAGGGCCTCTTCTAACTCGTATAGTGAGGTGCTCAGTTCTCCAGGGGAAAGGAGGGTTCACTGGTGATTATTAACCAGGGATATGAGCAAAGATATAGGTGTTACATTCTTCTTCTTGCAAAAAGTCCCAAAGAAATGTGTCCAGAAAAAAAACCTTTAAACCAAATGAAAACCCAAAGGAATAGAATCAGCCCAGGATTGTCATAACAGACCAAAGAAATTCCTTATGTGAATTTTCTTTTACCAGAGAGCTTCTGCAACCCAATCCAAACAGTCTGTCTTCACTTATGTCCTTATGTGGGGAGGTAACCTCCACATTACTCGCATAATTGCTTGTTTGTGTGAGGATGACCTTCTCCTCCATCCCCATGCAAATGCTGCGTGACGATGTGGTCACATGACCACCAAAAGCTATATGCAAAAGTCATTTGTGTTTTTTAATTACTAACGCTCTTTGCTCCGGTTTTCATTTGTTGGAAATATGGCGAAATCCAGTTTTAAGCAATAGAAGCTCTGTGCTCTGGTTTTGAGCAGTGGTAGCGCTGTGCTCTGGTTTTGAGCAGTGGTAGCGCTGTGCTCTGGTTTTGAGCAGTGGTAGCGCTGTGCTCTGGTTTTGAGCAGTGGTAGCGCTGTGCTCTGGTTTTGAGCAGTGGTAGCGCTGTGCTCTGGTTTTGAGCAGTGGTAGCGCTGCGCTCTGGTTTTGAGCAGTGGTAGCGCTGCGCTCTGGTTTTGAGCAGTGGTAGCGCTGCGCTCTGGTTTTGAGCAGTGGTAGCGCTGCGCTCACCTTAGTGTAACAGTTATATAGTGAGTAATACTTAAATCATATAGATAGATACTCTCTTCTAGAATCTTGTGATTAATGATAAAATTCTACCACTAGAAAAAATAAAAAAACATTAATGCATTTGAACCCCTGACGCTCACAATATATGAATTGTTAGTAGTTGTTTTCATTGTATAACCATATATAACTCTTCCTTTTTTTCTACCCCAGACTTGCATAACGTACTCACCCCCTATCCTTACATTATTGGTCATTTCGCACTGTTTTTTATTTTCAGGTTTCAGGATCTTGCTGAAGGTAAGTACTTATCCCCTGAGTTTCCATCTTTCATTTAAAATGTTATCTGCCTTTCTGGGATGATAACCTCTGATTCCCACCCTGTCTGCCCCAGGAATCTTCCCTCAGGATGAGGTCCCAGAGGAAGTCTCTACGGATGAAGATGACGATGAATTTAGTAGCTGGAGATTTCGCAAGAGACAGAAAAAGGCGAAACTGAGTGGTGACCCAGGTGAGAGGAAGTGGTGATGATGCCAAGGGGAATGTCATTTCTTTAAATGTTGGGAGGGCACAATGCTAGGGGGTTTAGCTGTGGCTCAGGATAGTAACACTTAAGGTAAGTGGCCGGGTGAGAGTAATTTGCCCAGTGCCATGCACATTATGATGGTTTTAGGTGAGATAAAAGGTCTTGTACTAAAGGAATGTGCCCTAGGTGAGGTAGTGGGCAATATCAGATGAGCACTACACCCCAGGTGATGGTAAAATATGATCCTAAGACCCCCAAACCAGGGCTGGCTGATTGCCAAATAATTTGCCAAATAATTATGGTCATCAGTTCCTGCCTCTGGTTATAGACCTGGGCAAGAGGTCATTTGCTTGAAAAACTATAATTGGCAGCAAATGTTTCTTTCATGTAATTGGCAAGAGTCCATGAGCTAGTGACGTATGGGATATACAATCCTATCAGGAGGGGCAAAGTTTCCCAAACCTCAAAATGCCTATAAACACACCCCTCACCACACCCACAATTCAGTTTTTACAAACTTTGCCTCCTATGGAGGTGGTGAAATGTTTGCTTGATTTCTATGATTTCTTCTATGATAAGCATTTTGAATCCCAATTCCTCTCAGAGTACAGTGTTTGTCAGAGGGATGTAAAGGGAGTATCACCTATTGAATGCGATGTTATTCCTCACGGGAGATCTATTTCATAGGTTCTCTGTTATCGGTCATAGGGATTCATCTCCTACCTCCCTTTTCAGATAGACGATATACTCTCATATACCATTACCTCTACTGATAACTGTTTCAGTACTGGTTTGGCTATCTGCTATATGTGGATGGGTGTCTTTCGGTAAGTATGTTTTTATTACTTAAGACACTCTCAGCTATGGTTTGGCACTTTATGTATTAATATAAAGTTTTAAATATATGTATTGTACTTATGTTTGCCATGAGTTAGGTCTATGTATATTTCCTTTTGTAGACTGTCAGTTTCAGTTTGGGAAGATTGTTTAGGAAGTTATTTGTCTTACCTGGGGTATAGTCCTTTTTCTTTCATGTAATTAGCAAGAGTCCATGAGCTAGTGACGTATGGGATATACATTCCTACCAGGAGGGGCAAAGTTTCCCAAACCTCAAAATGCCTATAAATACACCCCTCACCACACCCACAATTCAGTTTTACAAACTTTGGTGGTGGTGGAGGTGGTGAAGTAAGTTTGTGCTAGATTCTACGTTGATATGCGCTCCGCAGCAGGTTGGAGCCCGGTTTTCCTCTCAGCGTGCAGTGAATGTCAGAGGGATGTGAGGAGAGTATTGCCTATTGAATGCAGTGATCTCCTTCTACGGGGTCTATTTCATAGGTTCTCTGTTATCGGTCGTAGAGATTCATCTCTTACCTCCCTTTTCAGTTTGACGATATACTCTTATATATACCATTACCTCTGCTGATTCTCGTTTCAGTACTGGTTTGGCTTTCTACAAACATGTAGATGAGTGTCCTGGGGTAAGTAAATCTTATTTTCTGTGACACTCTAAGCTATGGTTGGGCACTTTGTTTATAAAGTTCTAAATATATGTATTCAAACATTTATTTGCCTTGACTCAGAATGTTCAACTTTCCTTATTTTCAGACAGTCAGTTTCATATTTGGGATAATGCATTTGATTTAATCATTTTTTCTTACCTTCAAAAATTTGACTTTTTTCCCTGTGGGCTGTTAGGCTCGCGGGGGCTGAAAATGCTTCATTTTATTGCGTCATTCTTGGCGCAGACTTTTTTGGCGCAAAAATTATTTTCCGTTTCCGGCGTCATACGTGTCGCCGGAAGTTGCGTCATTTTTTTTGACGTTATTTTGCGCCAAAAATGTCGGCGTTCCGGATGTGGCGTCATTTTGGCGCCAAAAAGCATTTAGGCGCCAAATAATGTGGGCGTCTTATTGGTGCTAAAAAATATGGGCGTCGCTTTTGTCTCCACATTATTTAAGTCTCATTTCTCCAACATAGGTGTGTCCGGTCCACGGCGTCATCCTTACTTGTGGGATATTCTCCTCCCCAACAGGAAATGGCAAAGAGCCCAGCAAAGCTGGTCACATGATCTCTCCTAGGCTCCGCCTTCCCCAGTCATTCTCTTTGCCGTTGTACAGGCAACATCTCCACGGAGATGGCTTAGAGTTTTTTAGTGTTTAACTGTAGTTTTTATTATTCAATCAAGAGTTTGTTATTTTAAAATAGTGCTGGTATGTACTATTTACTCTGAAACAGAAAAGAGAAGAAGATTTCTGTTTGTAAGAGGAAAATGATTTTAGCAACCGTTACTAAAATCGATGGCTGTTTCCACACAGGACTGTTGAGAGGAATTAACTTCAGTTGGGGGAACAGTGAGCAGACTTTTGCTGCTTGAGGTATGACACATTCTAACAAGACGATGTAATGCTGGAAGCTGTCATTTTCCCTATGGGATCCGGTAAGCCATTTTTATTACACACAGAAAAAAAGGGCTTCACAAGGGCTTTTTAAGACTGTAGACATTTTCTGGGCTAAATCGATTTATATATAAACATATTTTATACTCCATAGCCTTGAGGAATTATTTTAATCTTGGGAATTTTGTAAAATAACCGGCAGGCACTGTATTGGACACCTTATTCTCTAGGGGCTTTCCCTAATCATAGGCAGAGTCTCATTTTCGCGCCTGTATTGCGCACTTGTTTTTGAGAAGCATGACATGCAGATGCATGTGTGAGGAGCTCTGATACAAAGAAAAGACTTTCTGAAGGCGTCATTTGGTATCGTATTCCCCTTTGGGCTTGGTTGGGTCTCAGCAAAGCAGATACCAGGGACTGTAAAGGGGTTAAATATAAAAACGGCTCCGGTTCCGTTATTTTAAGGGTTAAAGCTTCCAAATTTGGTGTGCAATACTTTTAAGGCTTTAAGACACTGTGGTGAAATTTTGGTGAATTTTGAACAATTCCTTCATACTTTTTCGCAATTGCAGTAATAAAGTGTGTTCAGTTTAAAATTTAAAGTGACAGTAACGGTTTTATTTTAAAACGTTTTTTGTACTTTGTTATCAAGTTTATGCCTGTTTAACATGTCTGAACTACCAGATAGACTGTGTTCTGAATGTGGGGAAGCCAAGGTTCCTTCTCATTTAAATAGATGTGATTTATGTGACACAAAATTTAGAGAAAATGATGCCCAAGATGATTCCTCAAGTGAGGGGAGTAAGCATGGTACTGCATCATCCCCTCCTTCGTCTACACCAGTCTTGCCCACACAGGAGGCCCCTAGTACATCTAGCGCGCCAATACTCCTTACTATGCAACAATTAACGGCTGTAATGGTTAATTCTATCAAAAACATTTTAGCCAAAATGCCCACTTATCAGCGAAAGCGCGACTGCTCTGTTTTAGAAAATACTGAAGAGCATGAGGACGCTGATGATATTGGTTCTGAAGGGCCCCTACACCAGTCTGAGGGGGCCAGGGAGGTTTTGTCTGAGGGAGAAATTTCAGATTCAGGGAAAATTTCTCAACAAGCTGAACCTGATGTGATTACATTTAAATTTAAGTTGGAACATCTCCGCGCTCTGCTTAAGGAGGTGTTATCCACTCTGGATGATTGTGAGAATTTGGTCATTCCAGAGAAACTATGTAAAATGGACAAGTTCCTAGGGGTCCCGGGGCCCCCCGAAGCTTTTCCTATACCCAAGCGGGTGACGGACATTGTAAATAAAGAATGGGAAAGGCCCGGTATACCTTTCGTCCCTCCCCCCATATTTAAAAAATTGTTTCCTATGGTCGACCCCAGAAAGGACTTATGGCAGACAGTCCCCAAGGTCGAGGGGGCGGTTTCTACTCTAAACAAACGCACCACTATACCCATAGAAGATAGTTGTGCTTTCAAAGATCCTATGGATAAAAAATTAGAAGGTTTGCTTAAAAAGATGTTTGTTCAGCAAGGTTACCTTCTACAACCAATTTCATGCATTGTTCCTGTCACTACAGCCGCGTGTTTCTGGTTCGATGAGCTAGAAAAGGCGATCACTAATAATTCTTCTTCTTATGAGGAGATTATGGACAGAATTCGTGCTCTCAAATTGGCTAATTCTTTCACCCTAGACGCCACTTTGCAATTGGCTAGGTTAGCGGCGAAAAATTCTGGGTTTGCTATTGTGGCGCGCAGAGCGCTTTGGTTAAAATCTTGGTCAGCGGATGCGTCTTCCAAGAACAAATTGCTTAACATCCCTTTCAAGGGGAAAACGCTGTTTGGCCCTGACTTGAAAGAGATTATCTCTGATATCACTGGGGGCAAGGGCCACGCCCTTCCTCAGGATAGGTCTTTCAAGGCCAAAAATAAACCTAATTTTCGTCCCTTTCGCAGAAACGGACCAGCCCCAAGTGCTACGTCCTCTAAGCAGGAGGGTAATACTTCTCAAGCCAAGCCAGCCTGGAGACCAATGCAAGGCTGGAACAAAGGAAAGCAGGCCAAGAAACCTGCCACTGCTACCAAGACAGCATGAGATGTTGGCCCCCGATCCGGGACCGGATCTGGTGGGGGGCAGGCTCTCTCTCTTCGCTCAGGCTTGGGCAAGAGATGTTCTGGATCCTTGGGCGCTAGAAATAGTCTCCCAAGGTTATCTTCTGGAATTCAAGGGGCTTCCCCCAAGGGGGAGGTTCCACAGGTCACAATTGTCTTCAGACCACATAAAAAAACAGGCATTCTTGCATTGTGTAGAAGACCTGTTAAAAATGGGAGTGATTCACCCTGTTCCATTAGGAGAACAAGGGATGGGGTTCTACTCCAATCTGTTCGTAGTTCCCAAAAAAGAGGGAACGTTCAGACCAATCTTAGATCTCAAGATCCTAAACAAGTTTCTCAAGGTTCCATCGTTCAAAATGGAAACCATTCGAACAATTCTTCCTTCCATCCAGGAAGGTCAATTCATGACCACGGTGGATTTAAAGGATGCGTATCTACATATTCCTATCCACAAGGAACATCATCGGTTCCTAAGGTTCGCATTCCTGGACAAGCATTACCAGTTTGTGGCACTTCCGTTCGGATTAGCCACTGCTCCAAGGATTTTCACAAAGGTACTAGGGTCCCTTCTAGCTGTGCTAAGACCAAGGGGCATTGCAGTAGTACCTTACTTGGACGACATTCTGATTCAAGCGTCGTCCCTTCCTCAAGCAAAGGCTCACACGGACATTGTCCTGGCCTTTCTCAGATCTCACGGATGGAAAGTGAACGTAGAAAAGAGTTCTCTATCTCCGTCAACAAGGGTTCCCTTCTTGGGAACGATAATAGACTCCTTAGAAATGAGGATTTTTCTGACAGAGGCCAGAAAAACAAAACTTCTAAACTCTTGTCAAATACTTCATTCTGTTCCTCTTCCTTCCATAGCGCAGTGCATGGAAGTAATAGGTTTGATGGTAGCGGCAATGGACATAGTTCCTTTTGCGCGCATTCATCTAAGACCATTACAACTGTGCATGCTCAGTCAGTGGAATGGGGACTATACAGACTTGTCTCCGACGATACAAGTAAATCAGAGGACCAGAGATTCACTCCGTTGGTGGCTGTCCCTGGACAACCTGTCACAGGGGATGAGCTTCCGCAGACCAGAGTGGGTCATTGTCACGACCGACGCCAGTCTGGTGGGCTGGGGCGCGGTCTGGGGACCCCTGAAAGCTCAGGGTCTTTGGTCTCGGGAAGAATCTCTTCTACCGATAAATATTCTGGAACTGAGAGCGATATTCAATGCTCTCAAGGCTTGGCCTCAGCTAGCAAAGGCCAAGTTCATACGGTTTCAATCAGACAACATGACAACTGTTGCGTACATCAACCATCAGGGGGGAACAAGGAGTTCCCTGGCGATGGAAGAAGTGACCAAAATCATTCAATGGGCGGAGACTCACTCCTGCCACTTGTCTGCAATCCACATCCCAGGAGTGGAAAATTGGGAAGCGGATTTTCTGAGTCGTCAGACATTTCATCCGGGGGAGTGGGAACTCCATCCGGAAATCTTTGCCCAATTTACTCAACTGTGGGGCATTCCAGACTTGGATCTGATGGCCTCTCGTCAGAACTTCAAGGTTCCTTGCTACGGGTCCAGATCCAGGGATCCCAAGGCGACTCTAGTAGATGCACTAGTAGCACCTTGGACCTTCAAACTAGCTTATGTATTCCCGCCGTTTCCTCTCATCCCCAGGCTGGTAGCCAGGATCAATCAGGAGAGGGCATCGGTGATCTTGATAGCTCCTGCGTGGCCACGCAGGACTTGGTATGCAGACCTGGTGAATATGTCATCGGCTCCACCATGGAAGCTACCTTTGAGACGAGACCTTCTTGTTCAAGGTCCGTTCGAACATCCGAATCTGGTCTCACTCCAACTGACTGCTTGGAGATTGAACGCTTGATCTTATCAAAGCGAGGATTCTCAGATTCTGTCATTGATACTCTTGTTCAGGCCAGAAAGCC